>NC_142943.1:45406969-45444469 GCF_046866305.1 Octopus bimaculoides
ACGTATATATATATATATATATATATATATATATATATATATATATATATATATATATATATATATATATATATATATATATATATATATATATATATATATATATATATGTATAATATATACATATATATACATATATATATATATATATATATATATATATATATACACATATATATACATACATATATATATATACATATATATATACACATACATATATATATATACATACACATATATACATACACATATATACATATATATATATATATATATACGCTTTATTTAAAAGCAGCAGAAATATAACAAAAGCTATTACTCAAAGTTTCACGTTCCCGTTCATCGGACAGTTGTTCCTTTCAACAAAACTGTCCGACGAATGGGAACGTGAAACTCTGAGTGACAGCTTTTGTTATATTTCTGCTGCTTTTAAATAAAGCATATCACTCTACCTCTGGTATTTGAGTACTCTTTTTTCCACCTAGTTTCACATTTATATACTTACCCGGTAAGTGAACTACAATCCTCACTTATATAAATGTTTGTTTTTATATCAAGTTATAATGAAAACACTCTTACATTATACCGAAACATTGCTCAATACCTTTTGGAGAGTGTTTATAGTCTTTTGATAAGAATAGGGTTGACAGTGGCTGCGAAATTTCGGCCTGCTCAGCTCTTATCGACATGTGGACATTTGAGCTCATATTGACCTTATATAATTTCTGGCAAGTTTAATTTTTCTCCGGTAGCTGGAGCTCTATTGAATCATAAATAATTGATAAAATGAAGCAATCTGATACAAAAAAACAAAGAACATTTAGTTTATAGTTTATTTTTTTCGTTAATAGTTTTTTTTTTTATTTTTTAAGAGAACAATCTTTGTGAAACTTTACTAATGTAATTATACATGAAATTATATGATATTATATGCATTAGACGTATATAGTTATAATATAAAAAACACATCGATATGGAGTACAATATTTAATTTCATATATGTAAGAAGAAAAATGAATATCAACATGAAGCTTTATTCGTTATTTGTTCTACATCTCTAAAAGATATTAGTTTCTTTTTTTTTAATTTAAAAAATTTTTTTTACAAGCCAGTTTCTGAAGTACCGGCAACTATTCAATAAGCGATTTATTTTTACTTGAATATTTATGTTTTGTTAGACTGTTCTTTTTAACTCCAATCTCCACTAATTTCTCTTAACATTTTTATCTGAAAAGAACTGATTCAGATCATAACTAGATTTATTTAGCAATAAAAATGAAACACAAATTATTTCATATTTAGTCTATAACTGCATATTATTATTCGAGGACATTATTTAAAATTAAGTTACCTGAGTGAGATCGGATTTTTTAAAGATTTTGCTTATTTATTTAAAGAGCATAAGATGTACATTTGTTGGACATGCGTTTATGAAAGTTAAAATTGCGTGAAATGAAGCTTTGGTTATAAATAATTTTTCTAAACATTTTAAACATTAATCAGAACCAAAAGCTTTTACTGACATTTGTAACAGATTGAGGTATAGAATCTGTTTGGGAAATGTTGCGTTTCCGATACCAAACTGAATATTTTGATTTTGTCTTTCGTTTGTAATACTCAAGTGGCAAACTGTATCTACAAATAACACCCTCTGCAAGCAATATAGCCAAGTACTACTGTTAAATCAACTAATACAATGATATAATCTAAAATGTGTCACTTTACAAAGTGTGACCAATAAATTTTAGCGTTCACAAAATGTTCTTAAATGTCTTAGACATAATATTAGTAATCTATATTGATGTCTAAGATGAATCTGTATGAGTTGTACAATGAAAATATCGTTGAAAATAGATTAGCAGAGTGGAGTAGATTTAAATTCTTGAATAGTCTTAAAAGGTGAACGAGAATGTAATACGTAGTATGCACTTTGTTTATGTCACTGATGCAACTGAGAAGGGAATGACAGCCGCATATTCTGCTTTGCTTTGAAACCAGTTAAGGAGATCATCCATTAATTGACAATTCTGATCGTAACATTTCAACCAAATGGCTTGAATACCGTGCTAGAAAGTGGAATAAATAATTATATAATTTTTGTTATAATTTAAATGAGTCGCAAATTGCTCAGCCACCAAGTCGTTTGTTTACTAACCAAAGCGTCAACTGTTCCTATTTCGTCATCAGCAAATACAAAACTCCAGTCGACCGATGCGCCTTATATGGGAAGTGGTGAGTTCAAACAGCGACATCAATCTTATTAAATAAATTATTGAGATGTGGATGGCAAGAATATTAGAGACTATGCACAAAGTCACACACGTAAAGAAGGGTCCCGCAGATAAAATCTAACCCTTCCCAATGCAAGAAGTAGTCAATCTTATTGAGATTTGAGAAAGTAAACGGATGTGCTGCGAATCCTTTTGTCCGACTGTCAGCCGATAACGCCAATTTCACATAAATATTAAACAGTGATACTGGGATATTTCAACCTGACAGTTACACCTTAATTATTCTACCAAACAAATAAATGTAAATTTGTAAAGCTAAGCTTACGATATTTTACTCGTGAATGTAAATTATGAATGTTAATATGGAGAATATCTTACATTTCTATTTTAGTTCTACGGGAGAACTTGTATAAAATAATCCAAAACATTCATTATAATTGATTTTTAAAAAAATATCTTGATGAACATATCCTGAAAATTAATTTCGAAGCAGAATGTTAATTAATGTCCCATTGAGATTAAAAACAATTACAGGAAATTTTTCTGTGTATGAAAGAGAGGAGAATGGAAGTGTGCGTGTGTATGTGTGCGCATGTGTGTTATTACCTGTCTTATGACACTTTTTCACACTGCCTCAGCTTGATACAGACTCGACCGAAACAGCAGGACCTTTTGCTCAACAATCTGCTCTTCTACTCCTAACAGCAAACTGCTGAGACTGGTTGCTAACTATAATGTTGTACGTAGATGTGTGTGTAATGCTTTGCTTATATCTGTGCGTATGCACTTGTATTTTTGTTGTTACTATTTGTTTATCCCTAGGTTAGCCCTGATTAGGCTCAAATAGCCGTGATTATGCAGGGAGTCATAACAAATACTATAAGGTTTGCTATCCGACACTTGGACGATTCTGTCAATTACTTCAAAGGATAACCAACGAGTGTTAAACCGTGCATTGAATTCAGTTTGATTTTTGCCAAGAAAAACAAATGATAAAATATTGAAAGCAATAACAAAATATAACAAGACAACAGTTATGGTAACAATTAACTTCAGTCGTATAATATCAACTATTGCAATATAGAAAATTAATAATAATTTCTTATGTAGATTCAAGATGAGATTTTGATGGCGGCGATTTGAACTCAAAATGTAACGAGACATAATTGAATGTTGTAATGCTTTTTTGTCCGACATAATACCGACTGTGCCATTTACTAGCCTCAATTTAATAATAATAATAATGATTTCTAAGAGGGGCAAAAGGCAACACGAACAGAATTAAAGTCAATTTAATCGAGCACGCTGCTTCCCCAACATCAGAACAACATAAGGCAAAGTTGTCCTGGCAGGTTTTGAACTCAGAACGTGAAGTTTTTTGTTCGTCGTTCTACCAATTGTTATTTATCGCCCTCCTGCCATACATCAACCATAATAATAATGATAACAATGATGATAATAATGATGATGATTATGATGATAATATGACTAAGAGCGTAGCAACGGTCAAAATACTGCTAAGCATTTCGTCCGGCGTGCTAACGACTCTGCCAGCTCACCGCCTTCTAATAATGAGTAATAATAAAATGATTACAGTTTCAATAAATATTAATAGGAATTGTCATCATTATCATTATTGTTTTAAAAGAAATGATAATGACAGGGTATATAAACAAAATACACAAACACACACACACACATATATATATATATATATATACCAATGTAAATATATATGAAGTGTGTGTGTGTGTTTGTGTGTGTATGAAAAACAAGAATATAAAGGATGCTAAATAATGTCAAATGAGTAAAAGTGTAAAATAAGTTAAATTGATGTTGCTGTGTTGTGCTCTATGGATAGAAATCCATGATTTGCCTACAATATTACTAGTTGTTTAATGGAGTGAACGGTGAAAGCAAGTTTGGTTGTAGTAAACAACAATAACAGCAGCAGCAAGGATAATGTTAAATAAATTATAAAATTGGTTTCGTAGTTTTCAAAAGTATTCGATGATACTGTCAAAATGATTTTTTTTCTTCTTTAAATGAGAAACTTTGGAAATGTGCTTGACAATGATTTTGTATACATCTTTCGTGCATCCGTCCAAAATTCTTTTGAATTAATTGAAATATCATGTCTGATGATGACATTTTCGATTAAAAATTGATTACTAATTATTTTCACAACACTCAGATTACAAATGATATTCTTTACCATTTCCATAAGAAATGTCGTACAAAATTTTGATTATAAACACGTACACATCACATTATTACCACCGGCAATATCCTCAAATTTCAGCGACAAAATAGCTGTACACGAATATATTGTGTGTCATGGAACGAGCGATCAGGTTCATTTCTATTGATAAAACAGTTTGACAGATCCAGCTTGATCGGCGTCACCGAAATTACAATACATTTTACTTGCTGTATAGGGCATATAAGTACCGGCATCCATCGTAGTGGCTTTAACAAACACTTGGCCGTCATTATTGAAGATAAAAGTAACAAAATTCAACACATATCTTGGATAGTTTCTGAAATATGTCAAACGTCGACTCATGGATACTTCTATCATTTTTTCAGATTCCATAACATCGTAATCTGTAACGATACAAAAAGAAAACAAGATGTGTTACAAAAGCTACCCTAAATATTTTCAGATCAGATTTTAATTGTTCTGAGACTGCATTTTAAATCTGAGCACAATTTTATCAAAGTCTACAACAATGTTCAGATAATTCCATCTGTATCAAAGTACAAGCGTTAACTTGTTTTGTCCATTCGTTTTGTCTTTGTTTGCAGGTGTGTGTGTGTGTGTGTGCGTGTGCGTGCGTGCGTGCGTGCGTGCGTGCGTGCGTGCGTGCGTGCGTGCGTGCGCGGCGGAACGCCCGTGGGAATTTATTCTATATTTTGTCACCACAAAATAATCGTAACTAAAACTCAGTTATGGAACCGTACTTTATCTATTTTTTTTAGTAATGAAGACAATCATAAACCTCAAACTACAAACATTTATTCTTGGACCTTTGAAGTCTAACCCCAAACTTTATTTGGATTAAGGAGATAATTTTAAATTACAAAGCCAGCGAGGAACAGGCCACTGCTTTAATAGATATACATGCAGCATAATAGTTAAATCTCATATACCTGTTAAAGTAGATAAAGAAGCTGATATCTCAAGATTGAAAGAGCGTCATGCTGTATATAAAGCAGTATTTAGTTAGATGCCATTATATTCTGAGTTCAAATCAAGGTCTCCAGATGCTTATCATACAAGAGCTGTAGGAACAGCGAATATGAGCCGGGGTATATATGAATTCTTGAGACTGTAATCTAGCCTACGTGAAAGGAGTGATGGGAATGGATTTGATAATGGAAGTTGCTCCTTCATTATTGTTTCTAATTTATGCACAAGGCCAGCATTTTAAGAGGGAGGGTGAGTTGTCGATAGCATCGATTCCAGTACTTGAACAGTATTTTATTTTTTATTGATCTCGAAAAGAAGAAATGCAAAGTTGATCTCGGCGGCATTTAAGCACAGATAAAAAATCGGAGCAAATATATATATTCGATATTTGCTACTAGTAAATCTAATTTCCTTTTGCACGTACTCCTTTTTATATGCATCAGTAACGACATTCTCACTGGCAATGCCTTCTCTGTATATTCCACAAATGTAATTCTTTTTTTCCCAAATAAATTGCACTTCATATTAAACGCTTCGATGAAGCTGTGGGGTGCCATTCACACACTCAACCACGAGTCCACTGCATTTTATAGAAGAAACAGCTGTAAGTTAATGAAGTCAATAACATAACCATTGCTTTTCCTCTGTTATCTTTTACACACACACACACACACACACACACACACACACACACTCACACACACACACACATATATATATTGACTTTCCAAGTTCTACAAATTCGAAATAACCTACAACGGAATAGTCTCCACAACACCTACATTAGTAACATTCATGTAAGAGGTCTCCAGTTCACGTACTTACATTACACATATGTGTCATATATATTTTACATGTTAAAGGAATTCATATTACATGCTTTTTTTCGAAAAATGACTTTAGATAGTAAGAATGGTGTCAAATGTTTTAGAGAATCGTAAGTATCAAATCTTTTACCTGTGATTTCACCGCCAGAGATGGCTTTTGTTCGGGCTCCAGCGCAGGTTGTATAATCAACTGACATACGTACAAGACGACCCTTCCTCAACAGTGATAGCAACGACGTAAACCTTTTGATTGGCATGACATCTTTGTGAGGTTCGGTGATGAATTTTAAATTGCCATCCCTGTAGAGTTAATTGCAAGATTTAGTAAAAGAACATTTATATATATACACATATAGCAAAATAATTGAGATTCAGATGAATTAGGTACTTAAGTTGAAGCATCAAAGGTTAGTGCAGTTTTATCCGTAAGACATCAAGTTCACGTACATACATTCCCCTATGTATCAACATTCTCCCATTACAACAACTCAATTTGGCAATTCTCTTGCATCAAAAATAGAGTTTATTCTCAGCAGTTTCTATAGAATTTAAAAGTTGTCGAGATGCTTGAAAAAGTTCTAATCGGTAGGCGAGAGGTCTGGTGAGTATGGCGGTCGAAGTAGAGTTTCGTAGCCCAATTTGTTCAACTTCAGCAGGGTCAGTTGTGCGACGTGCGGCCGAGCATTGTCGTGGAGAAGAATTGGTCCTTTTCTATTGACCATTGCTGGCTGTTGTTGTCGGAGTTTCTTATGCATTTCATCCATTTGCTGACAGTACTTCTCCGTCGTAATGGTTTCGCCTGGATCCAAAAAACTGTGATGGATGAGACCGGCCGCAGACCACCAAACAGTCACCATGACCTTCTTTTGGTGCAACTTTGGATTCGGGAAATGGCGTGGAGCTTCGTCGGCGTCCAACTACTGAGCTGATCGTCGCCGGTTGTAAAGAATCCACTTTTCATCGCAAGTCACAATCCGGTCAAGAAACGGATCGTTCTTCTTGCATAAAAGAAGGGAAGACAACACTTCAAAACGGGTTCTTTTTTGTTTTTTTTTTTCAATTCGTGCTGCACCCATTTCTCAAGTATTTTTGTTTTTCCACTCTCTTTCAAGTGGTCGGTAAACATCCGATGGCCGACCGCTACGCTTATCATCTTCAAGACTCTCGTCACCGCTACGAAATTTCTTGAACCATCTTTGTGCTGTAAGTTCATTAGTGGTTCCTGGGCCAAACGCATCGTTGATATTGCAAGCTGTTTCAGCAGCTTTTCGGCCTAGCTTGAACTGGAATAAGAAAATTGTGCGAATTTGCTTTTTGTCCCTGTTGTATTCAACGTTCCGGAAAAAAATGGCCTAATTATTCAAAAAGAAAAAGAGTAACACCTTTAGATAGAGCGAAAAACGGGCTTCAAAATGATATATAAAGTCAAAGTAATTTAACGGAAATTAATTTGAAAATACATAATTTAAAACGGAAATTAATTTGAAAATACATAATTTAAAACGGAAATTAAAAAATTTCGCAAGAACTTTCTCGAGAACCTAATAATTGAATGTAAAGTGGAGTTATCCGTTTTAGATCGTTCCAGCTACATTTTAAACATATCAGAGTATAATCGATTACTTTTCCTTATTCGACAAACGGTGAATTTCATGTTTCCAACATGAATTTCTTCTGATGAAGGCACCGGTTAAACGTCTTTTTAGAATTTAAGGTCTCCAGATCAGGTGAGTTTTTCAGGGTTCTTGTTCTCTCAGCCAAGCAATGCTTACATCATTTTCCCCGTTGAGGTATAACTCCAGTTGTTCCAGGAGCCTCCGTTTAATTATGTGTAGTGTACCTTTCTCATTTAAATGGCATACGTAGCTAGCCAAGTACGTGATGTAGTATTCTAAAAAGTATTCTAAAAAGTATTCTAAAAAGGAACCTGTGATTTTTAAAACGATGCTTGAATGGATACCCTGTAAATTCAGCATATTTTCGTTTGTGCCCTTGTTCTGGTGGTGTTACAGTTGCTATTGTTGCTGTCGTTATCGCTGACGTTGCTTTTGTTACAGCAAGATCCGTTGTTGCTGCTGCTGCTGCTGCTGCTGGTATTGCTGTTATTGTTGGACGCGATGCTGGTGCCATAGTTGCCGTCATCATAGCCACTGTTGCTACTACTGATGGACGCATTGTTGTTGCTGCTTTAGCTGTCGCTATTGCCATCGTAGGTGGCGCTACTTCTCAGTGCGCTGCTGGTATTGCCACCGCCGCTGCTGCAATTGTTGCTGCTATCGCTATTACCGGACACTACCTCAGCGTCGTAGACCATTCCTTCAGAGGAAATTCTTGGTGGAATCATGAAATTCCACGTTTGCCGGAAAAGCAATCGACTATATGCTGACCCGTTTTAGACGCAACTGGAACAACCGATCTACATTTATTTCCAGTAGAATTTCGTTTTGGAATGTTTTCTTTAAGGCCTTAACCTACTACGACGCATTCCTTCCGCCTCTTGTTCAGAATTTATATACCTTTGGCCAACGAGTCTGACGAATCACGTATACAGCTAAGAGCTTTATAGATACGAAACCAATGGTCACTCTTTAACCGGCCGTAACAAACAACGTTGTCATTCTCTCTCTCTCTCTCTCTCTCTCTCTCTCTCTCTCTCTCTCTATATATATATATATATATATATATATATATATATATATATATATATATATATATACACACAGAGAGAGAGAGAGAGAAAGGGGGAGAGAGAGTGCTCTATGTATGTAATTATTCACTCGCCTTCTCATTGTGTTGTCAAGCATTAACATGAGTATCTAAATACCACGCTGGTGAGCCCGCTTTGCCGCGAGTTTATCCTTCACCAAAAGATATAAAGAAAGGATGACATCAAGTAACCAAAATCTCTCTTACAACTGAGAGAAAGCAAATTAACAATGCATGCTACAGATGCTGGTTGTGTGCAAATGTTAGACTAGGAAACGACATGAAATCAGGCTCACATGTCCCATATAAGTGTCACTGATAGATATACTGGTCGACCGTAATAATATGTAACTTGCTGACTGTCGTCGGTTTCAATCTAAAGCATTACAGTAGAATACATGGAATAGATGTGGTGTGTAGAAACCTCGCCAATGTTCATCTAGTGTGAGTCAGTTGGATCTTAGATCCAGTTTGGTGGTCCTCGGTCTTGATTCTGGTAGCTAGAGTTAAATCAAGCAAGGGATTACAGCGATATTGTACACACTCAATATGAGTATAAAAGACGAAAAGTTTTTATTAAATGTATTTAATTTAAAAGAAATAACCATAACCACAAGACCATGAGCCTACAAGTTCAAGTTTTAATTGAAGGGAATCAACAGTTTTGGGTTGCGTAGATCTCACCCTGGCGGCATATATATTGAGATAGTTGCAAGGCTGCATACACTGCCTTTCATTCTCATGCAATGTATGAAGCAACAAAGTTAGTTTACATAATATAGAAGAGTAGAGACGGCTTACAAGAATCTGATCTCCGACTAACATAACTGAAGGTTAACTCTATGCTTACAAAAAATAAATTCACAGGAAAGCAAGTCAGTATAATGAATATTTGTAAAACAACAGAAAATAGTTGTATTAAATAGAAGATAACAAATCGAAGAAAAAGATCCTATGGTCTTCAAACGAAACCTAAATAAATTTCTTCAAGAGATACCAGATTAGCCACCTATACCCGGATACATCTCAGCCAACAACTTACTACTTGAATGGGCCATAATACCACAAAATTTGACTTTAAAATGACTTAACAGATCCTCTCAGGTGGTGCTATTAAGCTAGACATGGTCTGGGACAATCTTTGGCCGAAACACATCTAAGTTATCTAACACATTGATTAGAGTTGCACGAGCAATGTTAAAGGCCAGTAAAGCATAGTGCTAAATGTGACAGTTGTAAAACTGAAACTGTAAAGCTATTTGATGGTGATGG
This sequence comes from Octopus bimaculoides, assembly GCF_046866305.1. NCBI lineage: Eukaryota > Metazoa > Mollusca > Cephalopoda > Octopoda > Octopodidae > Octopus > Octopus bimaculoides. The sequence continues at coordinate 45,417,202 of NC_142943.1, forward strand.
TTTAATACATGTCTAAGAGTGTATCCAACATTTTTATGTGGTATCCGCACGATATCTATAACAGACAATTGGATGAGAATTTTTGTTAATATTCTGGGTACCTTTAAGGAGAAAATTAGTTCTGAGGTCTATCGTGATGTGCCTCACAGCAAAACAATATGAATGTTGGTTAGGGCAAATAAAAGCTTTTAAAATATGGATGTATTGCAGAAATATAAAAAAGACTTCCGAATTTAATTGTCTTTTTCAATAGAGTTTATATAAAAATACCAGATTTGTTCATTCCAGTCTTAGCAGCAATGTAAGTCAATTAAGGATGCTGGGATAACAAAATCAAAGTAAAAATGCAAAAACAAAAGTTGTTTAGGGCTACAATTGTTGTCATTGAGAAGGGGTTGACACTAACGCTTGTGTTGAGTAACTAAGTTCAGCTCGTACGAAAATGTTTGTGGGGGATTAGAACTAAATCTGTTTTTATTGGAGCGAATTAGTAGTAACAACTTGCATTATGCTATCTTGTTACAAAGCCACATCTTTTATTGGAATAATGCTTTGGCGAAGAATACATACTGCAAAATCTCCATGTTACTTCAGTAACATACATGACTCGCATTTTAAATCTTCATTTTTAAGAGGAAATATACTAGAAACTGAAGTTATTCAAGGAAGAGAACATAAACTTGAGTAAACATTTTATTATTAATTGTGAATTCTACAACTAACAAGATACTTAATTCGTTGAAATGTGTTTGAATTAATGCCATAGAAACAGAAATGTTTGTAATGATGCTGCATAAAATGTGACAAGAATGATTATACATTACAGTTACAAAGAAGAGGCATTGAACTTATTAACTCCAACTTTAAACGGAAGAGGTTATTAACCTTCAGCAGAAAAGTTTCCCTTTCAACTAATTGTCATAGTGTGTGATGAGCATTCATGAAAAACAAAAATCAAAAAAGTACCACTTCCATTAAGGCCTGCAGAGGTAGTATGATTGAAGAGATATCGATTTTGCTAATCACTAACTTGAATCTTATTAGCATTTTGCGCTTGGAAACACATCAAAAGTACAGGTTGGCTAAAATTAATTCTGATTTAGCTCTTTTCTCTGTTATGATTTCTCTAAATTAATTCAGCTCTTCTTGCCATAAAAATAACACCCTCGATCTCATCAACAACATTTTATAGTTGAAACATGCCAATCTAGACAAGTTCCAATAAAAGGCAATCTGGAATCATAAAACTTTTATACTGATGGATCAGATCTCAGAGAAGCCAATGATTTCCAGTTTGCGTATAATTCAATCATGTTCAGCTCACTTAGCACAAAATCCCAAAACTGCTGTTATTACTGAAGTAAATCATCTTAAATCTGCTGCATTTCGAAGCTACTTGACCATTAAATACCAGAGGAAACAGTCTGTTACACGCGCGCGCGCGCATTGACATAAATATACCCACACCTAAGTATGTGTATATACTTGTATATAGATGTGTATATACACATGCATATATACACTTATATACATACATATAAGTGGTATACATACACACACATACATGCATATATATATATATATATATATATATATATATATGTGGTAGAGTCTCTCTAACGAAATCGTAATCTACTTTGCACAATAAGCATCACTCTAAATCAAGATGGAAAGCTATTTATATGAAATAGTAAAACATTCGTGATAGAGTAGACATAACTGAAATTTAATTCAATTTAACAACTCAAGTAGAATCATTTTGAATTTGTAAAAATTGTTTCCTGAACTTGAGAAAAACAGTAAATTTCCTACAAGAAAAAATTTTTAAATGTTTTCTTTTTCGTGTATATTCTCCGAAACTTAATCAATACTATAATATTCTTTGGTCGACCCACTGATTTTGTTAAACCGCTATTCCCTGCCATATCTATCTATCTGTCGGTCTGTTTGTCTGTCTGTCTGTCTGTCTGTCTATATTACTTGTTTCAGTCATTAGACTGCAGGCATGCTGGGACACCGACTCGACGTATTTTGGTCGAATGAATCGTCCCCAGTACATTTTAAACCTGGTCCTCATTCTATTGATCTCTTTTGCCTAACTGCTAAATTACTGGGACGTAACACTGCAACACCGGTTGTCAAGCGATGGAAGAAGACAAACACAGACACACACACATACACACACACACACATACATACATACAATATGTATGTATGTATATATATATATATATATATATATATATATATATTGCGGAGATGTACTTGCATAGCAAGTGACCTGATCTGAGATTGTGTGTTGAAACAAAAACAGTTGCAGCGTGGAAGGTGTTTATAAACCATTTAAAAACACACAAACACCGTTAGATTCACTTCAACATTTAAATTTAATTTTTCAAAATATTTCCGTCGCTTTGAAACCGCGACCTGTACCCTGACAAAATTCCGTGCTGCATCTCTGTGATGCGGCACGGAATATTCTTTCAAAGTTAGTCGACGTTGCCCGCCGTCCTGTTAAGATGATACGATAATATATCTCTCAAAAGTGTCACTATATAATAGGCATGGTTAAGAAAGTGACGCAACAAACTCGATGGTGAAGGGTGCACCTTACACTGTACATGTGTCCCGAAATATATAATATATATATATATATATATATATATATATATATATATATATATATATATATATATATATATACACACGCATGTGTGTGTGTGTGAGAGAGAGAGAGAGAGATAGAGAGAGAGAAGAATGTGTTGTGCGCACGCGCGCCTTCTGAAAAATTGTAAAAGATGATTGATGAGTTTGGACTCGACAAAATAGTAAAGAATAATATGCGACCAACCTTTGGATGACGTCATAGAGCTGACAAAACCATTTTCCTTGTTTACGGATGTGGCTTTGAGGAGGCTGTAGGTACGTGACAGTGACATAAACAGAAGAGTTGCTGTATACGACAACCTCTTTTAATATGGAAATAAATCCTGGTCCGGAAGAAACAAAACAACGTTAATTTCATTTAAAGAAAAAAACATCAAATCAAACGAGTTGTATATTTGTTCGTATATGTGTGTGTGTGTGTGTGTGTGTGTGTGTGTGTGTGTGTGTGTGTGTGTGTGTGTGTGTGTGTGTGTGTGTTTATTGTTGCTGTGGCTACCGATTAGCCCCATGTCCATCCTTTACGTTTAGACCTATGGTCAAAACCATTCCTACCGTTACCAATCCGTCTTTTCCTATGTACAGGAAACCAAGATCACATCATCCAACATCATCTATCATTAGACTGTAGGGTGTTATTTGAAGAAGATTTGAGTTTTATTTCTAACTAGGTAGACGTGTGAGTATTGGTGTGCGTGCGTGCGTGTGGGTGGGTGGGGGCAATTTACGCCGCGGAATCCGGAAAACTGGCTTTATAATCCTATGGTTCAAGAAGGAGCGTGGACATATTTTTAATAAGGTAAAAAGTAATAAGGATGAAAGATTTGATGGAGATAAGTAATGATGATGATAATAATAATAATAATAATAATAATAATAATAATAATAATAATAATAATAATAACAGTAATAGTGACTGTTTCTAACATAGGCTCAGGGCCAGCAATTTGAGAGAGAAGTTAATCAAAATTTATTGATCCCACTAATTGAATGGTAGTTTATTTTGTTAACCCCAGAAGGCCGAAAGACAACACTAATTTCTGTAGGATTTGAACTAAGAACGTAAAAATTTGGAACCAATACCACGAAGTATTTTGTTTGATGTTTGATACAAGGCCAGAAACTTTGGTCATAACTTAGTTGTATTGACCTAAAAGCAAAACTTAAAATTAGAGTTGAGGCTAAAAAAGAAAAGCCTACTTTTCATGCGTGGGGTGGGAGTATATCAATTTGATCTACCACCTCAATATTCTAATATAATCAATGTTTCTTCTTCTCTTCGTTATTCTTGTTATAGTGCCTACTACTCCACTCTACGGCGCTTATCGTCATTATTTTTTGCATAGACAGCTTTACAATTATGTACTAATAGCATAGATCAAATAGACTGGTTACTTTCTTTTTGTGCTTGCTCTATTATATAATAAATGTTGATCTGGATTATCCTTTGTTAACCTGTCTGCTAAGAATATATTACTTCTAAAGGATATTTTATCAAACAATGTTCACTTTATATTTATATTTGCATTCAGACGTTATCTTTTGTGTGGTATATAACTACGTCAAGTAAAACAGAAAGTCAGTTCTAGTTATTGCAATAAACTTGAGAATAACTGATATTGAAAGAATGGAGTACATCGGCTATATCCAATGTTGCGTGTAAGCGCAAACTATACGGAATTTCTATAAAATAATTTTGTATTCAAAATACGTCAACAATAACTTCAAAATCAAAGTTAAATGTAAATACGTTCCCTGAACATTGAACTAATTGTAATGGGTTTGATTGCAGTTGGGTTTAATTATACTGACAACGAAACTGGTTCTATTCTTCACAGTCCTCTTGAATGTTGTTGATAATCATTTAGCGTATATCAAATTACAGTCTTTACCACTTTTAACGAACATTAATTAATTATAAACTGTTTCTAATGCAAAATGTATCCGCTTTAATAGTTTCACTACACCAGAAATGATTATAATAACAAAGAGGAGGAAGTTAGTGAAACTAAGTGTTTCTCTCAGTGGATTTGTCAGAAACGGTTTTGTTAGAGAGGATGTAAAAGTAAAAATATATTTATTGTTTTATTTATTTATTTAAATATATGTATATATAAATAGACAGACAGACAGACAGATAGATAGACAACGGCAGATAATATGGAGAAATATTCACAAAGCTGCCAATAATCTTTGTTTCGTGAACAAATCCAAAGCTGGACTCGGCTTTTATCAGGAGCATAAAAGGAGGAATATTAAGTTGTTTAGAATATCAGTGCAAAGTTAAGTCTGCTATACATTTTTGTCACAAACTTAATGACGTTCCCCCATCATGATGAGCCAGAAGTTTCTATCCCTAGCTCCTCCTCCTCCTCCTCCTTTTCATACTTCTTCTTCTCCTTCTTTTTCTCGTTACTATATAGTTCCTCGGTGGAGACGCAATGGCCCAGTGGTTAGGGCAGCGGACTCGCGGTCATAGGATTGCGGTTTCGATTCCCAGACCGGGCGTTGTGAGTGTTTATTGAGCGAAAACACCTAAAGCTCCACGAGGCTCCGGCAGGGGATGGTGGCGAACCCTGCTGTACTCTTTCACCACAACTTTCTCTCACTCTTACTTCCTGTTTCTGTTGTGCCTGTAATTCAAAGGGTCAGCCTCGTCACACTGTGTCACGCTGAATATCCCCGAGAACTACGTTAAGGGTACACGTGTCTGTGGAGTGCTCAGCCACTTGCACGTTAATTTCATGAGCAGGCTGTTCCGTTGATCGGATCAACTGGAACCCTCGACATCGTAAGCGACGAAATGCCAACAAAACAAAATATATTTCCTCTTGTTATTTGTATTTAGGGCGGCGAACTAGCAGAGTCGTTAGCACGCTGGGCAAAATAGTTAGTGCCATCTCGTCCGTCTTCACGTTCCAGTTCCACCGAGGTCGACTTTACCTTTCATCCTTTTGGGGTCGATAAAATAAATACTACTTAAGTACTAATGTTGATGCAATCGACTAACCCGTTCCCCAAAATTGCTGGCTTCGTGGCAAAATTTGAAATCAATATATTTGTATTTAGGGCGGCGGTGAGCTAGCAGGATTGTTAGCATGCTGGGCAAAATGCTTAGTGGTATTTTGTCCGCCTTTACGTTCTGAATTCAAATTCTGGCGAGGTCGACTTTGCCTTTCATCCTTTCGGGATCGATAAAATAAGTACATGTTGAACACTGGGGTCGATTTAATCAACTTAGCCACCGACCACCAACCTGACGGCCTTCTACCAAAATGTAAACTAATCTGTGTCTTTCTTAAGGCGGTGAACTAGCAGAATCGTAAGAACACAGGGGAAAATACTTAGCGGCATTTCGTCCGTCTTTATGTTCTGGGTTCCAATGCCACCGGAATTGACTTTGCCTTTCATCCTTTCGGGGTCGATAAAATAAGTACCAATTGAGCATTGGGGTCGATGTAATCGACTGACCTCCAAGTCTCTTGGGCCAAAATTTGAAATTGATATGTATGTATTTATTAATTAATTTCTGAGGATTCGTAAATTAAAAAAATAAATCTAGGATGTTTTCCAAAGACCAGTTACCCCCCCCCCCCAATAATCCTTAACGTTGTTTCCAGTTTGTCTAGAATATATAGAAGTAAATTCTGAAGAAGTGGCATTACAACATTTTGTTAGATTGCATTAGATTAACATTAACTGTGGATGGCTATCTCATATATCATAACTTTCTTTGGAAGAATACCATAGAATAGTTTTTGTTGCCTTCCTCTGGTACGCATGCTGAGCTATTATTATGCTTTCTTTCTCTCTTTTTCTTTTCTAGAGATGCCATATCATATTAACTTCTGTCTGTTTGCAAGTGGATATACTATCTTCTTAAGACGAGCAGCTTAGATAATAAAACAGAGGATTGTTTAAGTTATCTGTACACACAGATAGCGCCCGTAACGACATTCAAAATATCAAATCAAAGAAACTAGTGAATCGCCATCGGCAATTTGCAAATCATTCAAAAAATGTTAAATGAAATGGTTATTAGTTACGGTTATAATGTCAAAAATTGTTTTAGTTTTCTTCGTGACTTATGGAGGCTTAAAAAAACAAAATACTTGTAATTACCTGACACAACTAAAAGTATTATTTACGCATCAAACAATTTTTACATATAGAGCAAAAATGATATAAATAAGAAGAGGTAAAGAAAACAAACGGAGTGTATTAGGTTGCTCAGGAAAAATACGCTGTTCTACAGAAAGAATTGACGAGGACAGAAAAGTAGAGAGAGAAAAGAACGAACATGTCTCGAAAAGACGGCCATCACCTACTGAAATTATTGGAAGTAGGAACGTGGTGAAGTAATGTTGTCGATGGCGGAGAGATTTGAGATCAGGCATATTAGTAGGGCAAGTGAGGGGAAAAATAAGACAGAAAGTAGAGAAGGGAAGGAGTCGGGGAATGGTGGTGGATTGTTGTGATACAAATCAACAGAGCACAGGTAAGATGCAGGAAGGTAATGATCGAAGCAGTGTTTCACTAGTAATCCAAGTCATTGAGGGGCTGAGATAGTCTAAGAAGTGAGGTGGTCCGAGAGAGAGAAAGAAGTTCAGTCTCGACAGAATCCAACTGGGGCGACCCACGTGAGCGTATATTATATACGGTGCAAAACTTACAAAAATATCAGGAAGACGAGGAGAGAAAAAGTGGAGAGAGGAAAGAACAAACATGTTTCAATTAGACTGTCACTGCAAAAGATGATATATATATATATATATATATATATATATATATATATATATGTATATATATATGTTCATTTAAAATACAGAGATGCCTATAATAGGCATCTAACCCGCCAGAAAGAGCAGCCCAAAACTCTATACCACAATTAGGGATAATTTCGAAAGGAAATGAAAAATAAAAACATTTACCAATCTTCTCGCTAGACCACTGGGAGTAAATAAAATTTCTAAAATTTTTTTTGCTACCCTGTAATTTATTAATATATATATATATATATATATATATATATATATATATATATATATATATATATATATATATATATATATATACGCACATATGAGTACACAAACATGCGACGCCCGCCTATGTAGGCATTGTATGTCTGCATGTACATATTTATATATGGATTTGTGAATGTACGTATTTGTGTCTGATGGATGGATGGATGGATGGATGGAAGGATGGATAACTGCTCTTAATATTTTTCCACTTCAAGAAACATGCAACAGTCGCAAACTGTAGCGTCCGTAGATATTTTATGTTTTAAGAAATTAATTTAGATATTCTTTAGGATATTCTTACTTACCCGTTTCACTGTGAATTAATTTGTGGTGAGAAAATTCCAGCCGTATGATCTCTTTCTTTTTACTGTCTTTAAATATTTCAAATGTATCAACGTAATCTCCGAATGATAGACGGTCCACCGTAGTACCAGAAACCAGGAAACAATTGGTAAGATTCACCGTATACCTTACACTATGGCCGGACATCAAAGCTCCTGCCAGACTAACCAAATCACGTAACTCCCAGGGTCCTATATACAGATTAGCTAACTTCGGTGAATCTTTCTGAAATTTTCGTGATCTGCCAAAACGTAATCTGGAACATAAATCAACAACAGAATAAGATAAAAATGCAAAATATAGTTAAACGTCTAAATATTGGTTTCAAATTTTGGCACAAGGCCAGCAATTGCGGGAAAGGATACCCAATGTTCATCTAGTACTTATTTTATCGAATCTAAAAAGATGAAAGGCAAAGTCGACCTGGGCGTAATTTGAATTCTGAACGTAAAGACTGACAAAAAGCCGCTAAGCATTTTGCTCTCCGCCTTAGTTAAACGTTTAAATATTAGTATATGTAATTACATAATTACATAATTACATATTAATACATATAGTTACATATAATTACAAATATTGGTAAATCATATCTCTAGACACGAATGCTATCTAAACTGTTGTATGTAGTGCGTCACAAATATGAAGTTTGCAAGGTATTGTCACCTCTAACATGTTCATATATATATATACCGGAGTAAGCACATAAATGTGAAACAAGGTGGAAAAAAGAGTATTCAAATACCAGAGGTAGAGTAATATGCTTCATTTAAAAGCAGCAAAAATATAACAAAAGCTGTTACTCAGAGTTTCTCGTTCCCGTTCGTCGGACAGTTTTGTCAAAATAGAACAGAAATAACGATATGATCAAAACTAGTTAAAGAAAACACCTTTAAAAATGAATTTGTTTCATTGGTCCTTTCAATTAACGGTCTTGAGCATGCAATGAACAAAATGAAGGAATTCAATATAAATTCATCCTTTTATAAAAAAAAAAAGGAAATAAAAAGTGAAGGATCAACCAGCATCAACAAAAGAGCTCAATTTCGTCTAATTTTCCTTCTCTTTATTTCAAAATATTGAAATTTCTTAAATATTAAATCATTTCCTTAGTTTCGTAGTTTAAAACTAATTCACCAGACTCATCTGCACTATTGCCCGACATATTGTTTTATTTTCAAATTGAAATTTTTGTGTAAATTTATTTTACGCGGTTTCACTGAGCTAATATCATGTTTCACCTAACTCACCGTTCCAAAGAACTCTAGCACTGTTTGCTAAGTTCTTACACTCTACTCTCCCCATTGCACTAAAATGATAACAGAAATCTTAGATAATGTTTTCGTAAAATAATAATATTTAGTTGAAACGAATGGACAAAACTTGTTGGCAAATAACAAACTGAATGTTTATCTTCAAAAGAACATTAGTTTGTTATTTTTTTTAATCAACACCCCGTTGACATTTCCGTTACTTTTCGTTTTCCTAACCAAACGAAAATTCCAGGCATGTACATTTGGCATCAGTATTGTAAAATAAATTCCAACAAGGAGGAGGAGCAATGTGATCTTTTGTATATGCAATAAAAATATCCTACAGACTTTATAAATAATTACGAAGGGCATCATGTAACAAGTGCAGTGCTTGTTGTCTCAGATATTTTGCAATAGAAAAACCTAAACTTTAAGAAAGAAATTTGAGATTGCTTATGAAATAGGAAAATACTAACTATGCGTACGATATATCAATCATAATATGGCCAGAACTAGAGTGAAAGGACTAAAACACAGTTAAGCTAAGGCTGCAACTGAATAAGAAAAGCTTTGCGAAAAGTACGATCATCAGAATTTTGCATTGACTTTCACTTAAAATGTCAGAAGCCATTGAATCAGTTGAGTGACAAAACATTACACAGAAAAAATAAAATATTAGGAAAGGTGAAGTTGAACAAAAGCATTCTTTTCTTATTTCTTTACTGCCCACAAGGGGCTAAACATAGAGGGGACAAACAAGGGATTAAGTCGATTACATCGACACCAGTGCGTAACTGGTACTTAATTTATCGACCCCGAAAGGATGAAAGGTAAAGTCGACCGCGGCGGAATTTGAACTCAGAACGTAACGGCTGACGAAATACCGCTAAGCATTTCGCCCGGCGTGCTAACGTTTCTGCCAGCTGGTCACCCTCCTTTCTGCCTGACGTCGCTCTTCTAACCTAATAAAAGTTGTTGAATGAATGATCGTGGCGCTTTTATGAGGTTTCCAAAGCTGCAACTATCACGCAAGTTTCTTCTTGTCAAACCATATCAAAGACTTTTATAAGGCTTATGAATTCTACCGTCAGATCCATGTTCTATTCAGATTGACCTGTGTCCTTTTGAACCAACAAGGGAGTCACCACGAGAAGGTTTCCATATTCTGACCATCAAAATGAATAACGCGTTATATGGTAGAAAGCGTCACACACTTCACTAGCGTCGTTCTTTGAAGAAAAACATCAGCAGCTGTCTAGAAAATAAAAAACCAATAGTTCTCTTATCAACTCTCCAAAACAGTTTGGACTTGAGTACGAATGTTCATGTACATCAAACTATTAATACTACAGCCACATGTTCGAAACATATCTAAGTTTTATATATATATATATGTGTGTGTGTGTGTGTGTGTGTGTGTGTGTGTGTGTGTGTGTGTGTGTGTGTGTGTGTGTGTGTGTGTGTGTGTGTATGGGTTATTCTTTAATAAGAATAAGTACTAACAATACTCAATACAGGCGGTAGAAAGGTTTAAATATAATCCAGTCAGAATTTTCAATGAGCTACTTGAATCGAAACGGCCGATTAATGCTGCTCGAGATTCTACGATCGTGTTCAAACTAACAGTCTTAATTAGTTTAGTTCCGACTAAGGCGAATTAACTCTCGCGTTAAGTCTTTCAGTTTGGTGGTTTTAGGCTATGTTTTGTATGTTTTTATGCAGTTTTCGAAATGTACTTCCGTTGTAAGAACTTCTGCATTTATTGCAGACAAACTCGTCTTAGGGCTTCGAGTTCTTGTTCACATTATTGATGGAGCGGTTGATTTCTGTATACGTATCGTTAAATGTGGACGATTTTCAAATAAGAGTTTTCTCAGCGAGGGAACAGGATGCGCCTCTAATATGCTAACTACGGAAATATCGAAATATGAGGCAACTTGCAAGCTGTTGTTTTATCTTCTTTACGTTTCGTTTGGTCCTTCCACTTTAAATATGTTGTATTACCTTTTAAACAACCTGATATATATATATATATTGAAAAAAGTCGTCAGAATTTTGGAAAAAACTTCTTTCATTTATTTTATACTTTCATTTCGATATTAGCACTTTCGTTCGTCTTTACGTTCTGAGTTTAAATTCCGCCGAAGTCGACTTTGCTTTTCATCCTTTCGAGGTCGATAAATCAAGTACCAGTTACGTACTGAGATCAATCTAATCGTCCCTCTAATGGTCCCTCCCCCAAAACTTCGTGCCTTGTGCCTTTAGTAGAAAAGAATAATTACTAACGGTTAGATATAATACTTTTTTCGCTATATTGTGTATTTGTTTCTCTTTGTATCTGATATTTGTTTTTGACCTTCTGTTATAATGAAGCTGCATCCCTTAATTTGCTGCCTTTGTGTACAAATACCGAGAAGAAATTTTGTGGAGCAGACGTTATTTTAACGGTATAGAACTTGTAATCACCTGAGGAGATACATCTACATCAACGGATACATCTAAGCCAGAAGTTCGATGAGTGATCGATGCTAGATGGGTCGCCACAATTGTAGTGATCAATAAACTTTCTCGTATCTTCCATCTTCCTCATTAATCGAATATGTGTGTGTGTATTTTATTTTTTTACTTGTTTCAGTCATTTCACTGCAGTCATGCTGGAGCACTGCCTTAAAGGGGTTTTAAGTCGAAGAAATCGACTCCATGACTTATTTTTTGTAAGCCTAGCACTTATTCTATCGGACTCTTTTGCCGTACTGCTAGATTACAGGGACGTAAACACACCAACATTGGTGGCCAAGCGATGGTTGGGGACAAACACCAGTTACGTACTGGGCTCGATGTAATCGACTTATCCCTTCCCCCTAAATGTCAGGCTTTGTACCTATAGTAGAAAGGATTATGTATAAAGATGCACACACACACACAGACTCACATGCATGGCGAGGTCGGGGCTGTGCATGTATTTCCCTTCTGCTGATTTCTTACCCCTCCCACCCCTCATTCTCTCCCGCTTCCTGCTTTATGTCTATGTATGAGTGTCTGTCTGTCTGTCTGTCTGTCTGTATGTATGTATGGGTGGCTGGCTGGTTTGAGGGATGTAATCACAGTCTACCTTATAGCTTTCATCAATTCTCTTATCTCCTCACTTTCCTTCTTCCTCCCATGTTACGCTCTGAAATCTGTTGAGATGGGTTTTATATTATCAAGACAATTTGCTAAATACAAGACATCACACACAATGTTATCACCCTGAGACGAAATACTTACAACTCTGGAATGCTTCACATTTTTCTGTTTGTGATCTTGTATAATTGTTTGATATTTTTTTATCTTCTTGTTTATTTCTTCTAGCACTGCTGAGCAATCTTGTAAAATTCCCAGTGGAGACTTAGACGAGAGACAAAATTGCTCATTCAGTACTCTCCAGCTATATCTATATATCTGGTTTTTTTTTTTTTTTCATAGGCTTCTTTTCTATAAAGAAATATTTTACGTATGCATGCATACATACAAAAACTTTACTTCGCAATCACGTGTTCAATGTTTGATTGTGCTAAATACCTTGTGCTTCGCGTTGCTCAGAACACGAATACTCTCTCCCCCTCTCCTTCTCTCTCTCTATATGTGTGTGTGTGTGCGTGTATATATATATATATATATATATATAAACAATATATGAGTATATGCATATATATGTACATGTATGTATATACGTTCATCTACATGTACATACAGATACATAACTCGGTACATGACGTGGCAAAAGAACAAGGACAAAATGGTAAACAAGGTGCAACAAACAAGCAGGCCACATAGAAACATCCCCTTCATCAGCTGCCACCATTAAAACTCCGGCGTTTCGAAGAATACACACACACACACGCACACACACACACACACACACACACACACACATATATATATATATATATATATATATATATATATATATATATATATATATATATATATATATATATATATATATATATCCTAATTTTGGGACTGCCATGTTGGCTTGGCGATAACTATTAATTTCCAGTACCGCTGCCGTAGTCTCCTTTAGAGAGACTTAGAAATATTAATAACTCTCTCTCTATATATATATATGTATATATGCACTTTTATTAGAGCTGCAAAATCTTCACGAAAACTATTACTCAGAGTTTCACGTGCTTTGTGTGCTTACTTGTGTATCTTTAGACCTTGACTGATGAGAAATTAGCTACGAAATTTCCGTTTGTTTTGTTTTAAATCCGTTTGTCATCGTAAAATCTTTGAAATATCTATCTATCTATCTATCTATCTATATATATATATATATATATATATATATATATATATATATATATATAGAGAGAGAGAGAGAGAGAGAGAGAGAGAGAGAATGTGTGTGTGTGAGTGTGTGCCTGTTCGTGCGTATGTGTGTAAAACACACGCACTCATGTTTACACATGTATGCGTACGTTCCTGTATAGACGTATGCTGTGGCTATTCAACAGCCGAAAGCCTACCAGGTATTGGGTTAGCCGTAGCTGTACATCAGCTGTAGATCGGTGAGAAAATCGATCAAGCAGTGCTTTCGGACCAAGTTCCTTGCGATATTTATTCTGCTCAAATTGCACAAGCAATCTCTTGTCACTGCCGTAAATGCAGTGAACCAGTCCTTAGCTCGTTAAAATCATGTAACCAACAGTACCAGTGTTCACAGTATGCGATATAAATAAATAAAACATGTGTTATTTGTTCTTATGTTTCGATACGAATAACATATATCAAAAAATGGGTGTAGAAAGATTGTAGAAAAATTTCAACCATTTGTTACAATTGAAGAACAAGAATTTCTTATCCACCAAAAGAAGAAAGTAGTCCAAGGAAATGGCAGTACAAATGTCAGCGCCGTGTGTATATGTTTATTTCTGTCTAATTTTAAATTACTGATTTAAAGTATGTCGGGTAGTAGCACGTGTACGTGAAAATAAGCCAATCCTTATCAGATGTTGTTAGTTTTTTGCTGACACTGGGGAAAATGATAAACAACAAATTATTATATAATTACCACCCTAGCATTATCTTAATAAGGCTAATATTGTGATATTAAATCCCAATTCATACACCCACTTTCTAAATATGTGTTGATAGTTATCACATGTGCAATCTCTACATGGTCCCTCACGTATATTTTGGTAGTTGTCTGTTTACATAATATCCATATTTCCATCTATGTATGTCAGTAAACGTGCTTGTGTCTACATACTCTTTTACTGTTGTCAACCACTGGACTGCGGCCGTGCTGCAGCTTTCAGTAGTTGAGCTGATCAGATCAGCCCCACTACGTATTCCGATCCGATATTTATTCTATCACTTTACTGACCTAATCGCTAAATTACACATTTGTCACAAACAGACGCAGCTCGTCATTGATCTGCACCGAGAAACACAAACACACAGAAACACAAACACACAGAAACACACACACACACACACACACACACGCGCGCGCTCACAGACATACACACTCACACACATACATTCAAAGTCAGGCACCTCAGATTTCTGCATAGTTTCCATCAGCAGTAAAGGATCCCGACTGGGATTAAAGTTGGAGCAAAGGGTGTTGACGTTTATGATATAATACAGTAAGTGTGCGTGCGTGCGTGTGTGTGTGCGTGTGTGTGTGTGTGTGTGTGTGTGTGTGTGTGTGTGTGTGTGTGTGCGTGTCGCATCGCATTTTACTTCCAACTCCGCACGCTCCTCCCAATCTACATTTTTCGATTCAATTTGCACTCCCCCACTCCCACCCCCTACATACCTCACACGCACACGCACAAATGCTCTACAATTATATAGTTACGAGCTGCAAAACATTTCTCTATTTAAAAGATGTGGAATTGTGTACATTATTTACATTATTTATTTTTGATGGATATTTGTCCTCATCTTGTTTGTTGTTAACACAACGTTTCGACTAAAACCACCAATAGAAGAGAATATGACCAAAGACTGCGTGTACTCCATCCCATGCAGCTGTTGTAGGTTATACAAAGGGGAAACATGTCGACTCCTCAAAATAAGGGTAGAGGAACATCGCAAAGCTGTGACACGAAGATATTGATAAATCGGGTATAGCTGATCACGCATGGAAAAATGGAGACCACCTCCCCCTGTGGGATGAAATTAAAATAATAGACAGAGAACACCACTGGAAAATACGAAAGCTAAAAAGAAGCAGCTCATATGCTAGGACACAACAACCTCCTAATCAGACCAAGTGCAGATATGAATAACATGGGAACCGGTATTAAGGAAGGATAGGAAAATATTAGATTTATAAGCCCTAAAATTCACTCCATGATTGCCCACGGGTATATGGTGTAGTGGTTAAGAGCGCGGGCTACTAACCCCAAGTTTGATTCCAGGAAGTGACCTGAATAATAAAGTAAATTGACAAAATTAATTATTTTTTGAACCTGTGGAAGACGCACAAGATATCGAAATATCGTTCACTAGATGACAATGGCACTCTTCTTTTAATTTGGAGTTTTGCAAGTCTTTCAACGGGTAAACGACAATCTCCTCGCTTCTAGCAGTACCAAAGCATTATGGCTAACAGATTAAAAAAAAAATGTTGCGACACTTCGAACTCTTTACGAGCAATACATTTAAATCCCTCAAACTTGCCAACAATTCTCACTAAACCATTGGATGCAATCACCTCTTTCCCATTGTTATCTCTATGTTTTTACTCTCAAAACTTCCCTCAATCATTCCTCGGTTCCTGCATGGATCAACCTATCTATAAAAACCGATTCAATTTGAATTTCTGCATCGATCTCATCCGTTTAGGAGCTGCAGCTGTCTTGAGCATCTGGAACCCAATAAATAACAGAAAATAAATAACATATGCCATAACGCATGTATGTTAATGAGTGTGTGTGTGTGTGAGAGAGAGAGAGAGAGAGAGAGAGAGAGAGAGAGAGAGAGAAAGAAAGAGGGAGAGAGAGAGAGAGACAAAGTTACCGTAATCAGAGAATTAAAAAGACCATTCAAACAAGGAAGGATTCAGTACATTTGAATGTCGGGTAGAACCATTATGAATTATAGAACGTCCAACTATTGTAGAAGGAGCTTTGAAACTGATAGCCTTTCAAAACATCTCTACAATCGTCGGACGCGCACTGTATTTAATATCTATGTGGTGTGTGTATGTGTGTGTTATTTACACACGTGTATATTGCTACGTTTATTAATGTATCTGTCTGATTAATTGTATTTCTAATGATGTATTTGAAATTCTAACCTCAAGTTAGTTTTATGTCACAACAATGCTATGAAATAAAGAATCTGTATCTGTTTGATGATAGGGAACATAAAATGATTCTAAGAAAAGCAAAATTAGATTTGTGAGAAAATGTATATATATGTATTTGAAACAAATGAATATGGAAAAGATAAAGGTAAATGAATATGGAAAAGGTAAAGGCAAATGAATATGGAAATGGAGAACATACACGCTCATCATACATACCTCGACCTCCTGCCTCTAGATGACGTGACACGAGGTGTCGGAGCGAGCAGTCTGCAACAGAAACGGCCGATGAACAGAGAAAAATAATTATATGGAAAAGAGCAAATGAAGATGAAAAAGATGTCACACACAGAGAGAATTGAAAGATTCACACGTGAGATGGAACTGTTGACTACGGGATTGAACGTAGAAGGGATCATTCTCTTACAAGGGACATTATCACGTCTGTACTGTTCTAGTAACTACAAAATAAGACATTATTTCATGCTGTCAGGATATATCTGTTGAACTCAAGAGAAGATAATTGTTTATTAGCAGTGGACATTTTCGTGGAGGCTACATTGGAGGGCCGCAAGGCAAATAAGTCTGTCAATGAGGCAGGTTTTTCCGCGACTATGTTATTGCTACACAATTCTAAGTCTCACACAATTTTATAACAAATTGCTTCATGCAGGTTTCAGTGGTTTTAGTTACATTCAGTTTTTTTAAGAAAATGGAAAACAAAATAGAAAAAGAAAAAAACACTACAGAGTATGAATTGGAAAATAACTTTTTTTATTTTCATTCATTCATGTGTGAATGTACATCTCTGACAGATATAAAATGGAGAGATGAAGATAAGAGAGGACTAATATATGATACAAAAGGTTAATAACTGATCTAAGAAATGTAAAGGAAGCAGGTGACTATAAACATCGTCAGTATTTTTCAAAAATATTTCAAATTTAACCGGCAAAACAAAGAGCATCAAAATTCGTTATATTTTGGAATAAATTGCTTTTAAAAGATGATGTTTAACTTCAGAAAGTTAATTGAATGAGAATTTTTGTCAACCAGTTCAGAAGATGGTTCATGTTGAAATCCTCACATGATGAATTTAATAAAAATGTGCAAAATTAAAATGAAATATAAACAAACAGTTGCAAGACCTAAAATAAAATTAAATATTTCAAAATTTTAAAAATTTGATGAGAAAAGCAACTAATACCGTACTGTACAAATTCTGTCCTAATTTATAAAATTGCTTTAAATCAGTTACTTTTCTTAGCATTAATTTCTTTCAATGTCTATTGCTAGGATGAGAGAGAAATGCAATTTTTTTAATAAGATTATATTAGAAATAGTACATACACTACAGTCTTATGAAAAGTTTCACTTAACTAACTGTGACCTACAACCTGGAATATACATACATCGTTTCACTTGTATATGTGAAGATGCGATCAAATAATTTGCATTAATTATCTCACGCCATTCAAGGCAGCGAGCTGGTAGAATCGTTGCAACGTAGAAAAAATTCTTGAAGGCATATGTTATGTAGTGAGCAAAAAAAAAAAAAAAAAAAATCACTCAAAATTACACACGTAAGGAAAACATATCGTTAGCCCAATGTTATTTCTTATCAAGAAAGACAGTGGATTAAACTCTTGCGAGATTAATATTAAAAACTGAATGAGGCTTTTTCTGGAAGTTCTCCCATGGCATTATAATTTCAAATGACAAAACATTAGATGTATAAATTTTAACTATGCTCTTTGAATTAATATACATTAAACAAGTTTAACAGAGTAACTTTCATAAAATTAGATTATAGTTTCACACTATACTTTTTTTTTCATACTTATCCATTTATTATTCTGGCAGATTATACAGGAAAACGAACTTACTGACGTTTCATATTTTCTACTAAGCATTTGCAAATCTCGTGATGAATTCTCTCCAACTGATAATACTTGATTACGAACACAGAGAAATTATGTGTATTGTAGGACATATTTGGTACAAAGTATCGACAACTGATTAAGTAATATCTAAAAAGGAATTTCTGAAGCAAACACCAATTTTATTATTGATTTAATTACCGTAATCATCAAACAATATCGCTTTTCTAATAATGAAATAGAGTTCTCGAAATCGAAATCAGAAGAATTTGCTTTTCTTTCTTTCCTTAAAATAATATATGTTCTGAGTATACGTAGCTAGATATCATTGACCTTCGATTTACAAGTAAAAATTGATAGCATCGATATTTCCGCAATGAAACGTATTAAATCACAAGGAAATGAATAGATCAAATGAGTATAATAGATACTAAACGGTTAAATATTTTCGTCAGAAACAATTTAACTAAAAATAACTACAAAACATCTCAGAATCTCAAATTCAAGTAAAATCTATATTAATTCAACCAAACGGCAGAATTTCAATAGTTTCAATAAAACTTCCGAGCACTGTAGCAATCCAACGATTAAACATTTCTATATTTTATATAAGGGTGATATTCTTATCCAGACGGCCTTTGTTTTACCGAGGGAATATGTTCGATTGAATAAACCCTCTGTATATTATTAGATTTAATGATTAAGCAGAACAACAATACACAATGATAGATACATTACGCTATCTAGCATCGTTATTCTGCCTCTACCATTCTTCTATTTCCTTTGTTGAACTCTTCATATGTTCAAGGATTTTATTGTTTGAATATTTGGACTTTTGACTGGTATAAATCATTATCATCCCGCACGAGACGGTAACTAAACTCTGTTTCTATTGTAGAAGTTGATGTTGTAGTTGTTGTTATTGAGAAACCTCCAACCATTGCTTCAACTGAGAAGGCACATCATACAAAGATGACCAATTAAGCTCAGAAGAAGTTTTTGTTGATGTTATATTCTGTTTTTGTTGCATTTCAATCTGGTTTCGAACCACACATTACAAATATTATGACTTTTAATGAGGTAGTTAAGCCGTGTTGTAATCATTTAAGTATCTGAAATTTATTTTCGAAGAGTTTGGTGATCATCGTAGCATAGACGGCTTAAGAAGATTTTGTGATACTAATAATCTCAATTCTTTGGTTGTTAATACAGAATATGAGTGTAGAAAGGCATTTGACATTGTAAGTATTTTAGTGTTTGCATCGGACTTGTCTAATCCCGAAGTGTTCTATATAATACCTAAATCACACCTTGAAACTGAGGTCAGAAAGAGGCTTATAACATTTCCCACGAAGTTTCTACAGTTAAAAGAACATCAATGAACATAAGTTTGCTGTGGGTAATGTTCAGAGTGCTTTGAGTTTACAGTATCTAATTTAGAATGTCTTTTTTTTTTTTTTGTAATGTGTACGTCAGTGCCTTCACCCACACTTCCGATATTAAAAATTTGATAATGTAATTCTAATCTTCTTGACAAAGTATTGAGTTCTCAGAAATAATGACGCCAACTTCTTCATCCTAACAAAACAATTAGCAACCTTCTAGTTCCTCTAGCAATTCAGACATGTACTAATGACAGATTTCCCTGAGTAAGAACTCCTCCTACAATGTCCTAGATTTCAATGAGGTCAACATATTTTGAACAAAATAAATTCTGGTAAGGATACTACAACTTCAGAAAGGATACAAGTTGAGAAAGAGAATGAATTTTGGATGCGAGAAACATTTATGAATATATTTACTGGCTCAAAGTAGTTGCAGATTTAAGAAAATCAAATGATAATTGTTTGATACAAATGAGATAACTTTAAAAGATGCTATAGCACAAAATTGTTGTTTCCATGATTTGATTCGGAAAGATTTCGATACAAGCCACCAAAACCTCAAGTGTTGTCAATATCCATTATTTAGATTCTCTACAGAAAAGGCGGTTTGTGTAAAAAAGCTAAATCGACAAGACTGTTCTCAAATTCTTCATCGAGTATCATCTATGTCACTATAGTGTCAAAAATAATTCTTGATAAATGGCTTTATTTAAATGTATTAATGAAGATGATATATATACGACTTCACCATTCTACAAATCACTCGTTTGCGTACCCACGGTAAAGTTTAAATAATTGCAGAAATAACTTGAGAAGTGTTCACTTCAATACTGGTGATACTGTGTATATATGTTTTTGCTTAAAATAATTTTTCTGAAAACTTTATTAAAAAGGAAAATAAAGATCCGAATGAATATTTAGGAAATATTTAAGAGCGAATATTACAGAAGAAATAAATAAACAGCAGAAAATTCCTTTTTAAAAAATTGGACTTAATATAATGTTTTAACGCCACTGTCTCCATGCTTCTAGTTTCCTGTATTTATTTAAGCATGCAAAATTATTCATGCATGGGAGCAAATACATGCACATATATTTAAACATGGAGGACAACACAAAGAAACCGCAATCAAAATGTTTTTGATATAATAATTATCATAAATGTCAGATTTCTTGTACTGTAACAGTGACGGAAATTGTCAAACGCTAATATTCTGCTTGCGCAATGAATATCCACGGAAACCATTCACTGTTGAAAGAATATTCAGTTACGAACACTATAATTCAATGAATAGTTTTGTTGATCAAATAATTAGTAACATTCATCGCTAACACTGACGCGACATTCACTATCATCATCCGCATCATCATATAATTAATACCATACCGTAGTTTCACACATATGTAATATAAGCTATATAAAGCAAAGCTAAGAATGCAGCACACATCTGCTTCCCTTCTACAAAATATCTGTAGTATATTGCTGGATGCCTGCATAGAACCGTGGCGCATTTTTCATTTTATAGCTAAAATTACGCACACATTACGAACTCTACATATTACGGTATTCCAACATAGTCTTAACATGGATAGCTAAAGTTTACTACAAAACTATTGGATCAGAATTGTTTATATACTTAAACTACAATATATAGCATCTATCTATCAATCTATCTATCTGTCTTATCTATCTATTTATTTATCTATTTGTCTGTTTGTACCTATGCATATGTATACACAAAGACAACAGATACGTAATATAAATCAAATGTTTAATTTAGAATAATTCAATAGGAAACTATCTGGTAATACAATGGATGAAAATCTAAAACCTCTTTAAAATGCAACTCTAAAGCAGTTGAGGTCATTTATTAAACGTCCAATAATATCAAGATTCAAACATAGACTTCCGAATGATAAGTATTTAAAAAATGTATTAATGTATCATTCCTTTGACACTATAAATATATAGGCATCCCTTTAAGAATAAAACACACTTTGAATTTTTTCAAATCCTAGTAATCAATATCCACAATTAAGTTTCGTATTTGCAATAGCAGAAATTCTAAAACCAAACTTCTTTGCACAGATTATGGTAATATAAATGTGACAATTCAATAGAGACGTTAGACATTTTAGACATCACATTTCCAAACAACAGTGTTGTATATTACTACATTTCAAATGGCCATAAGGACAAGCGATTTCCTATGCAACAGTGGTGGAACAAATAACAGTTTATAGACATTCTAAATATGCTTCATTTTTCGCCGAAACACAAACACACACATATGACAAGCCTCTGTACAGTTGCCGTGGACCAAATTGCTTCTAAAAAGCGATTGGTCGATCTGAGGCAAAGCTAGAAGATCTGTCCAATGTGCTGCGCTTTGAAATCGAACCTTGAACCAATGGACATAAAGCAGACTCAGTCATACTTGCAAATAACTTCACACAACAAATTGTTTCTTCGTGTTAGTTTAGTTATTACAAATTTATCACAAGGAATACAAATTTACTCATTCAGTAAAGCTTTGCTGCTATTTCTATATACTTTTTTTTTTTTATCAGAATCTATTTATTTTGGACTCTAAGTGTCATTTGATTATATTTAATTGGTCTTACTTTTGTTTTATCTTCTTTATCTTCATTAGTTTATAAGGTACTCCGATCGCCGTGATTTTACTGCCGTCTGACACACGATACCATCCTTCCTGAGTGTTGATGTATGTTGGAGTCAATACAATTGAGACAAGAATTCGAACCTAGTAAATAAAGCGGAAAACATTAAAAAACAAAAACACGTGTAAGCATATTTTGGCAATATTAAAACTGCTATTTAAAGAAATGATGTGAACGAGCAAGTTCATAGAATTGCTTAATTCATCTTTACTTCTGCAGTAGTGCTTGAATAAAAGGTGTTTTTTTTTAGGGATGTGAAAATGAAAAGTAAAAATGTCACAGAAATGTTGTTTAAGAATAAATCTACGAGAAATGATTTCTGACATCAGATTGCTTTTTTTTTTTCTTGACCAAAACTGTCGAGATGCCAAGCTAGTTATAGCAAGCACTACAGTCTATCACTCATAACCACAGCAAATAGTGACTAAATTGTAAAATCATTTAAGAGGATCAAGTTGCACATAGTTTCATACACTCTAGTCAAAGGAAATTCAAATAATTTAATCACAAGAAACAATCTAAGCTGCACATCTGTAAAGTACTGTTATAACAAACTAACAAATTATAGCCACTATGATCTGCCTTTACGCATTAAACAATGACACTTGCATGAATGTTGTTTATTTTAGGAAGAAGCAAGTTAGTAGCTCCAGATTTTAATCTCGTCTGTGGACTCTCTTTCTATCTCTCACTCACTCTCTCCCCTTCTCCCCCCTCTCTCTCTCTCTCATTTACCTACTTCAAAAACAATATTTCAGCACTTTGTTTTTTAACAGAACATAAGATGAACTGTTATTTTTGTTGTTAATCTGCTATAATGTATATAAACGTATTCACTCATACACACCCATATATATATACATACATTTCTCTGTGTGTATATGTGTATATATATATATATATATATATATATATATATATATATATATATATATTACCAAAGAATTTGTTTACTTGTTGAGCGGCTGTCTTCATTCTGTTCATCGGTTCTGTTGATGTTGTGTCCAGCCATTTTGCTTGTTGTAGCTCTGTGAATGCTAGATTCAAGTTTCAGTCGAAAATCTCTACGATTGTGAATAAAAGGCTCCCTCAGTTAATTCATCTGAAGATTAAGCAGTTATTTAACGGCCGATAGTTGGGGCTCTAAAGTTGGGGATAGTATTCATCGTATTTTCAATAAATAGTCTCTCACGCCAAATATGCGACTTGTCGCTTCGGTTTATTTCAAGATTTCTTGCCAATAGAGAAAGAACCGGTTTCTAACCAAGATCCAAGGTTCCTTCAATGGAATTTCAACATCAGCAAAAGGGTATGTATGTATGTATGTTATGTATGTATGTATGTATGTATGTATGTGTAGATTTGTATGTTTTATGTACGTATTCTCATGCATATAGTTACATATCTAGACATGCTCAAATATATTTAAATGATAAACTTCTGGAAAGTTTTACAGATTTTTACAGTTCCAGTGATGGATTGGATCTGTAGTCTTCAAATTAGCTTTCTCCTTTCTGGCATTTAGGCAGTGTGTATTCCATATGTATGTATGTATGTATTGTTGTTATCTACATAGGAGAATAGAAAATGATAGCCGAATGATCTGACTGTCAACAGAAAACACAGTAACTGCATCATTTCATAAGGCCAGGCATATTGTCAAATAAAAACAATTTCTGATGTGTATCGTGTGTGTCAGTGTGCACAACCTACAGGGAAAAGAACCGAGTAACGCTTTCTGTTCAATGCTAGAAATATCGCAAAATATATTATCTTCATGAATAGTGGTAAAGAATTTAAAAAATTTATTCATATCAACATGCATATCATAAAGATAAAGGTAACCATACATACACCACGAGCCTGTATACAGACATCACCAGAAACAGACATTTCTTTTTATATATGTTTGTATATATGCATGTTTACTTGCATGTACATATCTCAAGCAGCTTGGGTTGTTTTCATATTTTAAAAATATTACATAGTCATTAAAGAAACTGTTGTTAGACGAGGTATATTTATCTGCTGTGAAGATAAACTGGAAGAAGGCATCAAACGTAAGATACCAGCTATCAAAGACAAACAGATTGGATATAATCTTGATTACAGTTCTGATATAAGCACAAACGTTTACATAAATCCAACAAAGTATTCAACCACATTTCCCTTTGCTTTCCGCCTATTTGTATTGCAAGAGCCCTTAAAAGTTTGAAAACTATTATATACTTTATTATAAACAATCACGATAATACCTTTGGTTAGGGGACATCCTTCTATAAAATCTACTCAACGTCCCAAATATCTCTATCTTTCAGTGTTCTACATATATATATATATATATATATATATATATATATATATATATATATATATATTTTAATATATGTAACATATATTGTATACTCAATGTAAATAAGAATAGATTTCTTGCCAAGCAGTTTTCCAGAGAAAAGAAATTTATGGAATATATTATCGCCATTCCGCAAACGTAATGTTTTCCTTTGCAGGTAGCGTAACCGATTTGTTATCTGATAATAAACTTCATTGATATAGAGTATGTATGTATTTAAACACTCGCATAGCCACACACAGATACAGACATATTATATATTATTTGACGATCCTTTATCTGTGGTAACCTTTCATCACTCAATAACAATATATAGTGCGTAGGACTTAAAATCACCTTTCATTCTCTCCTGCCAACTGGCATTTGAGTAATAGTTCTCTGTATGTGTGCGCGCGCGTGTATATATATATATATATATATATATATATATATATATATATATATGTGTGTGTGTGTGTGTGTGTATATATATATATATATATAAGAACTTGGGAATATTGAATATTTTCGTGACAGGCAAAACAGCTATATATATATATATATATATAAAAAGTAATTAGCATAGCGCCACTTTTTGTGTACTAATTTGAAGAAGTGAAATATTCGTGGTCTCGTTGGTATAAAGGCTAGCATGGTCGTCAGAATTATGAGAGTTTGTGGCTCAGTTCCCATGGTTGATGTTGTGCACATTATTTTTCAATCTTGGATTCATACTTAAACATGATTTAATTTAACGTTTGTATACGGGGTTTCAGTCATTAGTGAGACACTCAAATGATTTTCTAATTGATCTAAAGAGCAGAGGCGTAGCTGACAGAGGAGCAAAGAGGGCGACCACTTCCCTTCCCACCCAGCACATTTTTCAAAATTGGCGCCTTTTATTAAATGTATAACCAATGAGTTAAACATTGTTTGGTATGCGCCACTGAGCCTTTTTTTATTATGTACTCGTCCCCCCCCCCAATTGTAGAGTCTGGCTTTGCCTCCTACTAATGACCCCAGTATTTAAATTTGACCTTTAATTTATCGTCCTACATTTTATTAAGTGGCTGAGTTACCTTTGTAACTCTAATTTTTATCTTCGATCCGGTGTTACACGATACATAAATCCGTAACCACGTCATTTTCGATGTCAACTCCTTAACTCGTCCATTCTCGCTTCTATAAATAACCGACCTATTTTTCTGGGTTCATTCATCGAAACTTTTAGAATGCAGTGACTAAACAATATCGTATCTCACATATTGAATAATGAATAAATGAAAATGTTATATTCTGCTGTGATGCTAAACAATTTTCGGGCAATATCTTGAGCAAAATTTAAAACAGTTTAAGATCAATGTAATGAACTTTTTCCGTTGCTGCTGTTGTTTTTGTCGTCGTCTTTGTTGTTGTTGTTGGCGTTTAGCCCCAAGTCATCCCTTGCCTAGCAAATTTATAATTAAAGCTGTTCCAGTTATCACTATCCCGTTTTCCCCACGCATGTTTCTAAGTCTACATCAAGTATGCTTTCCCTTTTTAAGGTAATAAGTCTGTCGTTCTCAAGTTTTGACTTTGTGACAAATTGGGGATCAACTATATATTTACTAGCAAAAACTATTTCAAAGCAAAAAAAAAAAAAAATTGGAGCTAATAATAAAAACACTGTTGTGTCTTGTTTATTACTAGTTTCACTTGCGTATAACAAATTGTGAATAACATTTTTTCAAGACCCTCAAGCAAATATACCGTCTCCCTTGAAACTTAGGCTCGTTTCTTTTCAGAAAAAAATTGACCCGTCCGAATAAGAATTAGCCAAATAGAAACTAACCTTAATTCGAAAAGTAAGCCTTTGTCGTGTTATATTTAGTTCTTCTTTTGATCACATTAACTGTACGTGTCGCTTTGTTTGTAACATTATTTTACTTGTTTCAATCACTGAGCTGCTGTCACACCGGGGCACCGTCCTTAAGAGCTTTAGTCGATTACGTCAACCCCAGTACTTATTTCACAACAGTTATTTATTTCATCGTTTCAATTTGTAGAACCACTAGTTACAGTTTTTCACAGCAATTTACTTAATACACGCGCCTGTGTGTACACTATGTTCAAATAAACGACGAGCTCTGCTTCCTTCTCTCAAATTCCATTCACAAATACCATGCTCAAGGTACCGCATACTGTACCTTGTGATAGAAATAAGGACCATATGGTTTTCGGACTTCATACCCACAATGACAAACCTTCGCTTACTTATAATTCAGTAAAACTATTAGTTTTAAGTTATTTTTTGAAAGTCAGAACCATTCTTCAAATTTCAAATATTTTTATTGGAGATTTAGTAACTGGAGTCTGAAAATAACGAGTCACTTGATGTCATTGACATCTTCAAAGAAG
>NC_142943.1:45448668-45453668 GCF_046866305.1 Octopus bimaculoides
ATTGTAATTTATTACAAACATTAAAATATACTATTTGGCTTTGAAAACATTAATAAATAATTCATACGGCTTGAAATTTAAAACCAAACATTAAGTTAAAGAATAAAAGCAGGCAAAAAGTAAAAGTGTCTGCTTCTCTGGATTCCTTTTGAAGAGGAAAAAAATCATTAAGTTGAAAAGAAAAACGTAAGGTTAATGACGAGCAGAAACAGATTTCGTATGTAACTGCTCTACTCGTTACGAGAAAAATTGAAATACAGTTCGGAAAACACATTAAGAGAGTACAAGAGCCTTCAGATCCAAAACAGGGGAACGAATTCAAATAAAAAATGTAAGTAATAAAAAGAACCATTCTCTTTTATGTAAAGACGAAAAAACAAATATAAACATAGAACAAAACAATCTGCATAGATAGTAAATGTAATACCTGACGAAGGGATTAAAAAAAAAAAAAAGAAGTCCTAGCAAAATATAAATAGTTGAAAAGAATTCGTCCAAAATCGCTTTTAACCTGGGATAATCCAACAGATAGCATGGAAAAATAATTCAAATTGCGTATATAAATACATACGCACACACACACACACACACACACACACACACACACACACACACACACACACACACACACACACACACACACACATATATATATATATATATATATATATATATATATATATATACTAAAAAGAAATGGAATACTCTGAGGAAAAAAAAAGGTAAGAGACCGTAAAAAGAGATCGGCCAGGAAGAAAGAATATAAAAGCATTTGTTGAGTGAAGTTTAGAAGACGTTATAAGAGCAGAAGGCAGGGAAGCGTAGCAGTCAACTAGAAAGGAGAAAGCTATCGTTATCTATGGAGAACGACTCGCTTCAGTTATTTAATAAGGGACCATTAAATAGTTACAAAATTCTTCACCGTCATAATTAGAAAACCAGACACAACACCTGACTGAAGTTAGATCAACCTTAATAACTAAATCTCGGAATTTCAGACCTCACAAACACAATCCTACAAACATCTCAGAATATGTGTTAGCTACACGTAAAACAACTTCCAAAAATGAAATATAAGACAAAACTATTATAGTTAACAGAATATTACAAAGAGAATTTTTTTTATATACTAACAAGAATAAAAAGAAACATTAAGAATAAAAGAAAAATACTAACAACACCTTTTCATTGCCTGCTCGACTGAAGGGAAAATGGCAAGAGGAAATTATCTTCAAAGAGGGGACCATATTATTAGAATACTTACAAGAATAGACTTTGCTAACGGTACCCAGGGTCAGGTGATAGTGTTAAGGTGGGTGTCGAATTAAGTTTACTATCACGAAGGTTTCCATACAAAATTCACTCTCAAGGCTTTGGTCGACTAGGTACATCGTAGTGGGATCGATCCCAGAATCACGTAGTTACAAGCAAAGTTCTTAACTAAACAACCAGGCCTACACACCTACCCCTACATTATCTTTTCTACTCTAGGCACAAGGCCCGAAATTTTGGGGAGGCGGCCAGTCGATTAGATCGTCCCCAGTCGATTAGATCGTCCCCAGTCGATTAGATCGACCCCAATACGCAACTGGTTCTTAATTTATCGACCCCGAAAGGCAAAGTCGACCTCGGCGGAATTTGAACTCAGAACGTAAAGACAGACGAAATACTGCTAAGAATTTCGCCCGGCATGCTAACGATTCTACCAGCTCGCTGCCTTCAAACAGTTAGTAAATATGGGACTTTTCCTTGTTTAAGACACCGTGAAGTGAAAGTTGAGAGGAATTTTGTTATTATTTCAAGCAGATCAAGCATGTTGAGGCACCCTTGGTGTTACTCGAAGTCAGAAATGAAACGTGGTGTATTCTTGCCACCGAGCTCCCACTGAGATAAGTGCTAACTCTGAAGTCCTGTATTTCTATATATATATATATAGCATTATAATTCTTGCAACTTGTATGCCACATCAGTGCTACCATTCATAATCGATCAAAAGTTAAAGGTCACCTACTTAAGTCCTTTCAAAAGAAATAAGAAATTAATTAAAAAGAAATAATGTTTCGTCAGCAGGCGGCTGTAAAAGCTATCAGTCACATTTGACTTCACTCTTAAAATCAATGTCACCGATGTTCAGATTGAAAATCTGATTTTCTGTGGGCCAAAACTTACAGGGAAACTTAAAGTTCCAAAGATCGCAATTCAGAAGAGAAATACTTGGTGGAAGTATTTCGTGAAGATTTTCTGTGGTGTCCTACGCAAAGAATCACAAAAAGCAGAGATGAAGATTGATTTCAAGGGTTTAAATAAGGAAGGTGCAGTTTGCTAGTTCAGAACCGTACTAACAGTAAAAGAGAGATCGAAGTGTGACATTATGAAATGCCGCAAAGCATTTTGTCCGGTGTGCTAACAGTTCTGTCAGCTCACTATCTTAATAATAACAATAATCCTTTCTATTATAAGCACAAGACCGGAAATTTGCGGGGAGGGAGTAAGTCGATTTGTTTTGGAATGCAGTTAAGGTATGTATAGCGGTTGCTCCAGCCACACATATGAGCAGTACTGACTTACGTGACTGGCATTTGTGCCTTTATAATGTTACATTCCTGTTCTGATATTGAGTACCTCCTTGCCGGGGAGAGAAGGTGTAGCGTTTTAGCTATGTTATAGTTATTTACTGAAACTGTTCACCCAGGAAGTGTACCGCAAGTGAAAAAAAAACCTGCAACATCACCACTAAAATAAAAAAAAAATTGGAAACTGTACGAATAGTAGCATTAACAATACAATAGTACACGCAATAGTTTTTTTTTTTTTTTTCACTACACATCACACTTTATTGTATGCCAATAATTTTCGTTCTACCAGGCGGCGAGCTGGCAGAATACTTCGCCGGGCGAAATACTTAGCGGTACTTTGTCTGCCGCTACGTTCTGAGTTCAAATTTCCGCCGAGGTCGACTTTACCTTCCATCCTTTCGGGGTCGATTAAATAAGTACCAGTTACTCACTGGGGTCGATGTAATCGACTTACCGCCTCCCCGCAAATTTCCGGCCTTGTACTTATAATAGAAAGGATTATTGTTATTATTAAGACGGTGAGCTGACAGAACCGTTGGCACACCGGACAAAATGCTTCGCGGCATTGCATTCGTCTTTACATTCTGAGTTCAAATAATTTTCACCTTTTCGGAGTTGATAGAATAAGTAACGTTTGAGCACCGGGGTCGATGGTCTTCTGCCAAAATTTGTAACAATTATTATTGCTTAATGTTTTTTTTTGTTTTTTGTTTTTGCCAAATCTTCTATAAATCTGTATTCAAAATTTATAAGTTTATCTATCATACATAGATCAAAAAGAATATATTCACTTCAAATATTTAATCCTGACTAATTCACAGAACTATTCAATGATCAAAAGATAACGGAATGACTGATTTCCTTTCACCGTTGTGAGAAAAGGTTTATAAGGGAAGTGTAAACTAAACTGAAAAGACCTCAGTATATTACTGTCATTTCCTTGCCCAGGGAAAGAAAAAGGTGATTCAGCTGTTAACCCCTGTAATTTTAAGAATGAAACTAACCAAGCTAATGCTAAACAAGCTATTCATACTGTCTTCTCTCATTTGTCTCACCGCCTTAAATTAGATATTTTAAAGTACATTTATTATTAAGGAAAAGGAAAATGTTTCGACTGGGAATATAAACAAGATCGTAGACTCAGATAAGAGGAAACTGCTTTCCTCTACAACAAGAGCGATGGCCCTAATAAAGGAATTAATAAACCTAAAAGATGAAACTTGTCTTAGATCCCGGTGCTTTGGTGCTATGCTATCTGGATTTTGTTTTCCCCGTAACCTTCAAAACTATCAATTATAACATTCATGAGAAAGTCATAACCTTCAAAATATTGCTATTTACCAATTGGTACCAAATTGAGGTCAAATAGATTGACCCGAAGTAGTAAAATAAAAGTTTTCTTTCGTGAAATATCTACTTCATAAATCCCTGTCAAAATTAAGATCCTCATGGGAGGGGACAAGTCGATTATATTGACCCCCAGTGCTCCATTGGTACTTATTTTATCGACCCCGAAAGGGATGAAAGGCAAAGTCAACCTCAGCGGAATTTGAACTCAGAATATAAAGATGGACAAAAGGCTGCTAAGCATTTTTTGCCCGGCGTGCTAACGATTCTGCCACTTCACCGTCTGAGATAAATTTAGTATTAGATTCAAGTATTTATATTTAAAATAACTATTTTTCTGAGATACAAAATCATCATTAACCCCAGTATATTGCTGCTATGTAAGACTCCTTGACATGAATGCAATTTCTTTTTTAATTTAATTTTTTTTTATTCAAGAGCTGAATGGCAGAATTTGTAGAATGTCGGACAAAGTAATTTGTAGCATTTGCATCCCTTCACGTTATTGAAGGAAGCATAAACATACCATTTATTCCTTTTCTTCTGCAAATCTAAGATACTGAAACTAAGTAGAAATAAACATAAATTACATACTATCGGATAATTTCGGAAAACAGATGACCCATTTATATCACGCACGCGCGCACAGCTAGTTGAAGTATTACTTCTGCTCAATCTAGAGCGTCATCATCATCATCTACCTTATCTGATGAAGGAAAGTCAAAAAAACTTGCTCTTACATTTGTGATTTGAATTCTCCCATCGTCAAGAACTGCTGGCGTTTGGGCGCATTTGACATAGAAGACGCACAAATGGCGAGGGTCGTAATTATGTAAAAGGTTTGAAACCTCTATTGATGATGTCCACCGTTTCTGGGTTTGTGCGTGCGTGTGTGCGTGTGTGCGTGCGTGTGTGTGTGTGTGTTCGTAAGCGAATACAAGACCCAGAGGTCTATAGAGTTAATATTTAATTCTAGATTATCAACATCTAAATGGAGAAGGGTTAATCCTGGATCACAAAAACTTTAGAAGTATTCTCTGTAGCCGAGTTATTATAATCCAGATTGAAATATTCTAA
>NC_142943.1:45456168-45498668 GCF_046866305.1 Octopus bimaculoides
ACAAAACTCATTCTCCACTTAACATGAGGAACCTAAACAACTAACAACCTAAACTTTAGCCACTGGACTATATACAAACGACTCTTGTCCACTCACCCACCTGACAGATTAAATTTAGAGTGTCCTGATTATAACTAAATATGTTCGCTCAACCGTGTCGGCCTTCATTTTAGGCACAAAATATACTATCACGTGACACTAACGCACGGACGTAGCAGGAAACGTACAGAAGGTTCTAAAGTTTATCACGAGTTCATTCTCTACAAACACTTGACAGAAAACATTCAGAGCACTGACTGTGTGGTACTATCACTAAACATGTTCAGTCAATCGTATCAACCTTAATTTACGACGCCAAACAATGTCACTTGATACTAACACACGAACGTAGCGGGGAACCTGCAAAATTTTTTAAGACCAGTCATGTGACTATCCTCTACCAATCAAGTCCTATGCAAAGCATATACAAATTTGAGCCATGGACTCCCTATAAAAATAGAGCAAGCTTCAAACACGAGTCAGAAGCAAGCCATCTTGATGAGGGTCGCCTCGCAGTTTTTGGCTGTTGATTTCTTTGGAACGTTAAATGGTTACACACTGTTATTATATATCATTGTAGGTTTCCCCGTGCTCAAGTCTACTGTCAGCAATTAGAGCGTTTGAACCAAGCTTTGAAGAAGAAAAAAACCTGCTTTAGTGAAATGAATAGGAGTGATGTTTCATCAGGACAATGCGCGACCCCACACTGCAAAGATCACATCACAGAAGGTCGAAGAGCTTGGTTTGGAAAAAATTCCTCATCCACCTTATTCTCCCGACCTTGCTTCTTCAGACTACCATTTGTTTCGTAGTTTACAGAATCGTTTGGGGGACATAACTTTCGCAAGCCAGGAGGAGGTCGAAACTGACATTTCAGAGTTCTTCGCTTTGAAACCTAAAGAGTTTTACATTGATGGGATTAAAGAGCTTGTAAATATATGGAAGGAAGTCATAGATAATCAGGGAAAGTACATTGATGATTAAATTTCAATTAAATATAACATTTGATCACTTGTTTTCTTTGTTCAAAATTCGGACAGAACTTATGGGATGACCTGATATATATGTTCATCTACATACACCTGCATACACCAGGTTCAGCAGTTCGTAAGTTGCATCTGATATTTCCCTCTGTCTATGTCCTAGAATCCTCGCTTTCAAAGAGTTTCATTTAGCTGTGAATATGAGTCACTTAGTAATGTAATGTAACACTGTAAATAAATGGGAAACTAAAATATATACTCATGTTTAAATATCCGTACTACCGTTATACATCAATAGTACAAAGTATACCGAATTTCTGCACAAGAATATTTTGCTCTGTTTATGAAGCAAAGGAAACAGTCTTCAGTACATTGGCATCAGAAGTTATAATTGATTTCATTAAGATGAGACGTTCGTTCCCTTTCAGAGCGCTAAAGTTTCACTGCCATTTCTGACAAGCTTCCTTTTTAGTCAACAACAAAAAAAGTTAATGTACTGTGCGTTTGTCTTATTAATTATATTAGTTCTTAACTTGAGAAAACCATAATCTTAAACATCCGTATACGATCAGTAAAATAGATTTCTCTTATAACCACACACCCAAGTTTATGCAGTCGAGGAAATCAATTGGTGTTACAGTTATGTCTTTCTCGTGGACATTAGTAACATTCACGAAGGGAAATGATTGAAAGGAAAATCAAACCGGAAATTGAAAATTGATATCAGTTCACAGGAATCTTGTTTCCTGTTGTAAACCTAATAAACATGTACATATACTTTCAAAAACAATCCCATAAATCATTTGGTTGTTGAGTTAAATCTGAGGGCGTCATCTTTATATTAAATATCTGACAAGTCATCTTGGTGAGTCCCTCTGCAATTCAGACTGAACTCAGTATTGCACGCCAATGAAACTTAGGTCCCGTTTTCAGTGTTACCACTTCTGTTAGAAGCTACCCAACAAGGGAGCCTCTGCACGATCAGTTGATCAAATTTCTTTTAGTTCATAAACTATTATTTTACGAACGAACTTATAGAGTGTATTCCAAAGTACATGCTACCTAGGCAAAGATCTGAATAGTACCTTAAACATAGGTCTCCTCGATCAGGACTCACCAGAAGTTAAAGAGCAACAACCACTACACTCAGTATCAAATTTTATCCAGCAGAGTCAGTGACTGAAGTTTTTGAGAATCAAGTACATGTATCAAAATACAACTTATTTCGCCTCAGCTATTTCCGGTATATGAATGTCTTCAACAGTTCAATATTCTTTTATTTGTTTCAGTGATTTGACTGCGGCTATGCTGGAGCACCGCCTTTAGTCGAACAAATCAACCTCAGGACTTATTCTTTGTAAGCCTAGTACTTATTCTATCGGTCTCTTTTACCGAACCGCTAAGTTACGGGGACGTAAACACATCAGCATCAGTTGCCAAGCGATGGTGATAGGACCTACACAGAACAAACATACACATACACACACACACACATACATATGTACGATAGGCTTCTTTCAGTTTCCACCTACCAAATCCACTCACAAGGCTTTGGTCGACCCGAGGCTGTAGTAGCGGACACTTGTCCAAGGTGCCACGCAGTGGGACTGAACCCGAAACCATGTGGTTGGTAAGCAAGCTACTTACCACACAGCCACTTCTGCGATATATATATATATATATATATATATATATATATATATATATATATATATATATATATATATATATATATATATATATATATATATATATATATATATATATATATATATATATATATATATATATATATATATATATATATATATATATATATATATCAACTGATGCATTTTGCAAGAAAGACTATGCTAAAACAGCCATACTCTCTTCCTTCAGGGGAATCACACACAGCGTCTAATAATATCAGGGACTTAGGAATAATTGTTGACAACAATCTCAGCTGGAGAGCCCACATCAACAATAAGGTTGCTATAGCTCGTAGGATGAACTCCTGAATCCCAAGAACCTTCCGGTGCCGAGAACAGGGTGTCATCTCCTTCTTTGCATGGCCACACCTCGAATACTGCTGCCTAGAGAGAATAAAAAAGCGTGTGGATTTAGCGATGAAGCACGGTGACTGTTTGGGAAAAAATGGTTTGACAGGAGAGATAGAAAGAAGAGATAATAAAGTATTGGTGATCCCAAAACGAAGATACGCATGAAAATGTTTAAGTGTGTGTGTGTATGGACGATGGTGTGTTTGTGTGCAGATAGTGGTGTGTGGTATGGGTGCTGGGAAGTGGTCAGTGCTAGTGTGTTTAGATTGGTGTGAGGTGGTGTGATGTGGTGTGTAGGTGTTGTGATATATGTGGCGTTCGATCATATAATAATATAAATAATATATAAATATATGCATATTAGCGGTTGTAGTAACCGAATAAGGGATAAAAATATCCGTATTTACTATCGGTATCAGTTACCTGTACTATCGCAGTTACCTGTGCTATAGGGGTCCAAACAAATTGGACCCCTATCCGTAGATTATTTTTTAATATAAAACATGACATAACATTTCTTACAGCTGTTTCCGCTTCCAATACCAATCGGGGTTTACGAAAGAATTTCGAAATTAATATTCGTAATCTTCATAGGAGATTTGATCTAGTTCGTAGAGCTTCATCAGAGTGAATACAAATGCGTAAAATTAAATAAACGAAGGGAAGAGGGAATAGGAAAGAACAGGCGCTAGAGAAGAGGCCAGAAGGTTCAATATATCAAAATCATACCATCTCCCAGCGTGGAGCTTTGAAGTCGGTAGATAGCTAAAAGTAAGGTGATATATCCAAACGCCAAAGGATTTTTATCTGATGCTCCACCGATTCTGCTTTCCACTCACCATTTTCATTCACAACTAATCATTCCGGAAAAGCATATTATTCTGGAGGCTAAATCTGCGAGTTTTTGGCGCAATGATTTTTGTTTTTGTTGGCGAAATGATGAAACACACATGAAATACAGTTCATTTCTGTCTGCTAAGATCAGAAGAAGAATTAAAATATTTATTACATATCTATTTCTGGTGACTGCTGGGAATACGAATGCTTTAAAATAGACTTCGTACAAAATACTGAGTTACAAAACAAAAATAGAAATCATTCGTTGCTCAGAAGTTACACAAAGCTTCATAAAACATCAGAATACAATTAGGGAAAATGAAAAAAAAAAAAAAATTTACAGTAAAAAAATCGGTTGCAAATCGACCGCAATAATAATATTTCTTTAAATACGTTGAATGGTTCTTATAAAGGTGTTTGATACAGAACGAAAAGTAAAGTTTGAAGGTCATCGATTCTTCACATTACATGCAGGGAAAGGAAACATCGCTTATGTAGTGTATAAAAAAAAACAACTTGGTGTTGGAAACAATACAGAGCATACGACACTACACATAAGACTATAGCAAGATTTACTAAAAAAAAATACTATCTCTACGTTTATATTTGTGAATTGATAATATTAATGTGAGTAAAAAGTTAAAACAAAAATATAATGAAAGAAAAAAAATGATTGAAATACGACGAGAGAATATGACAACAACTCACACAAGTTGTAAATAAACACTTACCTGACGTCCAACAAGATTGAGAACGTTATCCTTGAAAGAGAATTGGATTAATGATATTACATACTGGTGTATGTCTATATACATAAATACATACATACACACACACACACACACACATATATATATATATATATATAAGATTCACCAGGAAGCAATAAATTACAGAACTCTATACGTAAATGCAGAGAATTCTTTAATACGTTATAAATGAAAGCTTTGTGATTCCAGAACTCCGACTTACACGTTTCTAACCTTTCAGCCTGAAATATATTCAAACAACAAGTTGTTGAAGAGAAAACAGACTCCAGTCACCAGTTGAATGATCGGAAGTATGAGACTCGGAGTTCTGCAATTACGATCTTTTCAGTTAGCATATATACACATATTCATACATATATAATATATACATATATTCATTTATAATATATACATATATTCAGTTATAATATATACATATATCCATACACAAATAGACGGACAGACAGATAGATAGATAGATAGATAGATAGATAGATAGATAGATAGATAGATAGATAGATAGATAGGATAAGGGATGATAGAGAGATAAAACAGGTTAACGAAAATTGAAATACTTGTACTGTATTTTTCTCTACTTGTATAATACAGAGAATTTTTACAAAAATAACATGAAGTAACATTATGAGAAAGACAGGGATAGAGAGATGGTATACGGAGAAAGAGATAGAGGAAGTGGGGAGACAGAGAAGTCTGGTAACTTTATGGAAGTAGTTTATCAGTAATATACCATCCCATTCCTTGTCTCTTTTCAACTGAGATTTTTATTCTGGAAAACTGACAGGTAAGTAGAAATCCTTACAATGATTCATTGAAGTATTCAACAGCCTTTATTGGTAAAATAACTGAAAATCGTGAATTTGGATTCGTTTGAGCCATGTTCTGGACAATAATATTTCTTCATATTCCTTCTCGACCTCTTCTAACTACAGGTCGGTATCTCGTAAAACATTGAGGTGTGCTCTGCTAGACTATGAAAACATTCCAGAGGCATTAGCTGTCTCAACTAAAGTTTCATAGGATCTCGTTAAATTCTAATTAATGCTTGACAATAGAGTTGACACCTGTCCTGAGAAGTTTAGGAATAGAATAACAAACCACTATTTAAAACCAATTTACTTACATTCTATCCTAAAGTGTATTTTATAAGTGAAACTGTTTAGCTTCCCGTTCGGTATGTTTCCGGCTCTACAAAAACAGAGCTGTGAAACAATTATCATAAAAAAAGTTATTTCGGACAACTATAATTTATTAAAACATTTTGTTGTACTATTATATAGTGTTGGCTGAACATAAAGTATATTACTGATACTCAAATAACTTTCAAAGGAGACGCCGAGGTATTTTTGATCTCAGAAAAGTGTAAGCGAACTTTTAACGGCGTGAAGTACCGATATGGTCATCTGCTCTTCAACAATAATTTTGTTAGTGATGAGGACATGAACTAAAATATCTGAATGACATTAATGTTAAATACCAGTGTCAGGTATGTTTTCAAAATGATCGTTCTGTTTAGCCTAATTACGTTGCAATAGATATGTTGAAATAAGGTAGAATACAACATGCAATACGTACATACACACACACACACACTCTCTCTCTCACTCACTCACTCGCGCGCGTATAGATAAATAGATAGATAGATAGATAGATAGATAGATAGATAGATAGATATATAGATAGATAGATAGATAGATAGATAGATAGATAGATAGATAGATAGACAGATAGATAGATAGATAGATAGATAGATAGATAGATAGATAGATAGATAGATAGATCAGCTTGCTCCCGTTCTTCCCGTAACAATTACACTCACCCCCACCCCCCAATCACTACCAGATAAGACAAACAGCTCGCGTGAATAGCCGTTTGCCGTAAGATTTTGTCCTGAGGCAACAGCCCAAACTAAAATTAAATAACAACCCTAGTAATAAGCAACATTATCATTGTCACCCTATATAAGAACAAAAGGGACGAAAGCGACTTTAATAACTACCGAGGTATTATTCTGTAAAGCATCGTTGGGAAGGTCTTTGCTCGGTGATCCTAAACAGAATACAGAAATTCGCTGAGAGGGTATAGCCCGAATTTCAGTACGGTTTCAGATCAGAACGCTCCACCACCAACATGATCTCTCTTCGACAGCTACTGAAGCGCCGAGAGCAAAGGCAACTTTTTATCACCTTCATCTACCTCGCAAAGGCTTTTGACTTAGTCAGTAGAGACGGCTTATTCAAAATCCTTGCCAAGATTGGCTGTCCTCCAAGACTCCTCAAGATTATCCAATCATTTCACGCGGAAAAGTGTCGTTCAACTTGATGGCTCTTTTTCCGGAAGCATTTAACGTACGTAGCGGCATGAAGAAGGGCTGTGTGCTTTCCCCCACTCTGTTTGGCATCTTCTTTGCAGTCATGCTGAAACATGCATTTTGGACATCAACTAATGGTGTTTACCTTCAAACCAAATCAGACGATAAATTGTTTAGTCCGTCGAGGCTGAAAGCAAAACACAGGGTGCGTCAGGTATTTGTCAGAGAAAGGCTATTCGTGGACGACGCAGCACTGACAGCGCACTCTGAAGAGCAAAGGCAGCACTTCGTGGACAAATTTTCAAAGGCCTGTCAGGAACTCAGCCTGACTATCGGTCTGAAGAAGACCCAAAGTCTCAAGTACTCACCACCCACCATCACCAACTACAACCTGGAGGTAGTCCATCAATTCACCTATCTCAACTCTACCATCGCTGATTACCTCTCGCTGGATCCTGAGATCAGCAGGCGAAACGGACAAGCATCTCCCACATTTGCCAGGCTCACAAAGAGGGTCTGGGAAAACAAAAAAAAACTGGCTGCAAACACCGAGATTACTGTCTACAAGGCGTGCGTCCTTAGTACGCTACTTTACGGCAGTGAGATGTGGAGCCTCTACTCCAGACAGGAGCGGCGTCTCAATCTCTTTCACCCGCGTAATTTGAGACGCATCTTGGATGTCAAGTGGACCGACCACATCCCCAACACCGAAGTCCTCAACTGAGCCGAGGTACCCAGCATACTCACCCTGCTCCAGCAGCATTGTTTGCGCTGGCTCCGTCATGTACATCGCATGCTGGACGGAAGGATTGGAAAAGACTTCTTGTATGGGGAATTTACCACAAGCACAAGAGCACGAGGACGACCTCATCTTCGTTTCAAGGACGACTGCAAGAGGCATACGAAGCCGCTTCATCTAGACGTCCTAAGATAGGAGGAGGTTAAAAACGATCACCCACACTGGAAACAAATACTGCAAAAGGGGATGAAACGAGCGGAAGCAAAACAGGAACTCGCCACCAAAGAAAAGCGCACTCAGCGGAAGGAAAAACAAATGGCGCGGCAGAGAGCTCCTTCAAATACAGTTGGTGTATGCGTGACTACCACTCCCGTATGGACTTCTGCAGCTACAGCAGACGCTGCACCACCAGTAGCTGATACGATTTCTTCGGGCGCAGATCCATGGCCTCTCGAGACCGACGGATGCCTACTATATATATATATATATATATATATATATATATATGTGTGTGTGTGTGTGTGTGTGTGTGTGTGTGTGTGTGTGTGTGTGTGTGTGTGTGTGTGTGTGTGTGTGTGTGTGTGTGTGTGTGTGTGAACTGAATATATGTATATATAATTCATCGATATTGTATTGTTTAATAACAACAGAAAGTGGAAGACAGGTTATTTATCAACTTGCTTCTACTGATTTGACAAACTTTATTGATAAGGAGAGTGTTGCAAAAAGAGAAGGCAGGTTGCCCAATGTTTTCTGCTAACGAACAGAGCTGGAACTAAGTATTCGTAGTAACAATAGTTGTTTATCTGTAATTATATTTGTAACTCAACGTAGACAATACCTTCTCTTGGTCATTAAATATTTAATCAATGAAATCAAGGAAACGAGATGAAAAGAGTGTGTAATATATCATTAGGTTCGATAATGTGTACATGGGTCGATTTACTTGAATGTAAACTGGAGAAAGAGAATACAAGAATATTGTAAACTTAAGAGGAAAGTGTGTATTAATTATAACAACTTCGACGGGGTCTTTAATTATTTTATTGTAATATGATAATGAAAAGCATTCTTACAATCTTGGTAGCTACCAGTCTCATTCCTATCTTAGTTTTTGAAAGTTATTTTTATTTTTTCCATAATTTTAGAAATCGAAGAATTGATAACAGAACGCTACAAATAGATTGTAGTGTTAGTGTCCTTCCAAAAAGAAAAGAAAAACGTAAATAAATTAAATTTGAATTTTTCTTTTTGTTTCTCAATTGTTTGTTTTCCAGTCAATGAGACACAAAATCTTAACTTAAAACCCTCCAAAAAATAAAATGACTCTTCCGAGAATATAATAATTATTATTCTGTCTCTAATTTTACAGAGCGTGTCTATTATTCTAATTGCTTAGTGTTCAATAGTAGCAATGAGAGAATCAGAAAGATGTTTTATAAAAATAGCTCACGCTACAAATGTTTATGTTTTAACAATTAAATCTAAATTGCTTGCCAATAATCCAGCACTTAGATGTAAAAAGAGCTACAAATCATTACAAATTATTTAGCAGAAGTTTCTAAAAAGAAAAACTTATAGATACTTACGGAATCATTCTTATTTCTTCGGTTTTAAAAACACACAATATTTTGAAAATGTAAACCATAAAAGCTCAATACATACAAATAGACAGGAATTAAGAAACGATAACCAAGATAAAAGTTGTGGGTTAAAGTTATTAATTTACAACTTCTACTAATAAATCGAATGTTTTCCATGAATAAAGACTCTGTCTTTCAGGCAAGAAGACTTGAGTGTCGCAATTTTTATTTCTTTTCCAAACACACAGTTAAATAGACATGAAATGTCTTCATTGACGGACACTAATTTCTACCCATCTTTCATCATGCCAATTATCTCGAAGTGTTGTGCATGTCATAAGTCATAAAGCACTGAATTAAATGTCGTGAATTACTTGTTATCTTTCTACATTTTGCATTCAAATCCCATCAAATCTCTTGTCTCAATCCTGCTTCACTTTAATAATACCATCGGTTGTCTCAACGTTTGTGCTAATATGGAAAAGTATTTCTAATTAGATATGCTTAAAGTAAATATATATATATATATATATATATATATATATATATATATATATATATATATATATATATATATATATATATATATATATATATATATATATATATATATATATAATAATAATAGTAATAATAATAATAATAATAATAATAATAATAATAATAATAATAATGATATGAGGGACAAAATCCAAAATTACAGGTAAAAACTCATTAAAATCAATTTATAAAAAATTAAAATTAAATTGAGCTTTACAGATTAAAATATATATAAATATATAGTTTTAGGGAAAAGAACCAAGTTTCATGAACTCATCAATGAAAATCCACTATCACATATAGAAAAATTAATAATTAAAAGCACAATAAACGAGTATAATATAATACAAAGTAAATATCATAAGATAAAGACAGGGGACTGTCACAGTAAGTTGACAGCATACAACTACTTCATTGTGAATATTATCTCCAACTTTGAAGCCACTACAATCAGCCTTGTTAAATAACTGGTTAATCTTCAGATGAATTAATTGAGGGAACCTTTTATTCAAGATCGTAATGATTTTCGACTGAAACTAGAATTTACCATGCAGGGAGTTACTACAAGCAACATGACTGGACACGACATTAACAACAACACACCCGACGAACAGAACGAAAACAACAGCTCAACAGGTAAACAGAATCTTTCTAGCTGTTTTTATGGAGGATCCGTAATTACAAAACTCATTTTTCTTAGAGTTATGAATTGAGTACTGATTTATTTAACTGTTATAGGAGAGTGAAACAAAACCGCGCTGTTGGGTATATGAATAGACTGAAATCATATTGGGTCTATCTGCACCTAGCACAAAATCATTTGACTGTAAAACAATTACGTCAACAAGTAAAATTTGTGGAACATAGGAAGAAAGTTAGTGATTGTAACTTTATTAAAAGAAGATCTCAAGTTAGCCTTCTCCCAAGCAAACAGTGAACAATGTTAGAACTCCACACAGTTTCACAGTTAACAACATTCCAACAGATTCTATACTGCCTACCAGCCAAGCTACATTGCAGGTTAACGCAACTGACCATTGTCCCTCTAAAGATCATTGTAGTAGTAATCAGGGGGGGGGGGGGGGGGGTATATCCGTGAAATATGCACTAAGTAAAATTTTTAAAGAAAAAGTAACTTTAGCTCTGAAGTACTCCCTCGAAGAGAGAGTATTCTTTGCCAAAGTAAGGAAAGACTAACAGACACGGTATTAAAAGCTGATAATGAAATTGGAGAGGGGTATTTACAGCAGTGTAATCAGCCCTCTTTCTGGCAGATTAACGCCTGTCTAT
Source organism: Octopus bimaculoides (assembly GCF_046866305.1). Classification (NCBI taxonomy): domain Eukaryota; kingdom Metazoa; phylum Mollusca; class Cephalopoda; order Octopoda; family Octopodidae; genus Octopus; species Octopus bimaculoides. The sequence goes on from NC_142943.1 coordinate 45,467,300, forward strand.
AAGCTTTGCCTACTACCGCAAAACAATAGACAAAGGACCCTCAAAAAGTAAATAAAACCGAAGCAACAAAGAAAGTGTCATCATGGGTTTTAACAACAGAGGAAAGGACAGCTGACTTACAGAAGACCATCAGCCGTGTAAGATATAGACCCCTTCTGGAGGAAAATCTAGAGAAGATATAGACCCCTTCTAGAGGAAAATCTAGAGTGAAAAGATGGAGTTTAACCGAGGTGCTCTGTGACTGAAAGAAATTTGAAGAAGTTATTGCCCCTGTGGAAGTCGCGAAGTTCTCCGTTTTATGATTCAATACTACATATACCTATTGCACTTACTATTTCTCTATTTTTAGAAAGTGTGTGTGTGTGTGTGTGTGTGTGTGTGTGTGTGTGTGTGTGTGTGTGTGTGTGTGTGTGTGTGTGTGTGTGTGTGTGTGTGTGTGTGAGAGAGAGAGACTGTGTTTGTGCGTGAGTGTGGGTGTATGAGTGCGTGTGTGCGTATGTAATTTCGAATATTACTAATTTGAACAAGTTTTCTTGTCGACGCTAAATAGACAAATTCTCTGTCGGATTGTTAACAGATAAGTCTTAGTACGTGAGTATCTGTTTGTAGTCAACGCTAAACACTAGACTATTATATCACTGACCAAACATAACAAGCTTCACATATCAACAACAATTTTTCTGTCTTCTTTTAATTCAAACATTCAGTAGTTTTTTGTTCACAAGTTTCTGAATTTGGAAACAGTAGAACAGTTACTGTTTTTAAGATTTTACTTGAATAACTCTTCTCTTAAACTTTGTTCTGTGAACCTGCACTAGATCTACGTGGTGACCAAATAGATTAGCATAATAAATGAAAATCGCCTGTTGTGTTAGAGGTGAAGTGGGCTATATGTCTTTAATAAGGTTGTCATTTCTTTTATACAAAACGTTTATTATAAATGAAAAACAAACTATTGCACTATAGAAGTTGTGTCTTCTCACATAAGCACGAGGTTTATATCAAATATGATGCTGTAGTACGTTCATACCTTTTCCGTGGTGTTTAGTAACTAAATTCAAGAGAAGTAACTCGAACCACGTAACCAATGTACACTACAGATAAAGTATTTCTTTACAACGTATTACATTACGTCATACAAGAGAAAAAAGATACACACACACAGATATAATATAACTCGATGCTTTAAGAACGAATTCCTTCGGTCTATTTGTTCTGCGGTGAATTACAGACGCCAATGAATAAATATCTAATCAGCTCTACCTCTTTCCCCAAACTGGAATCGTGTTTCTTAAGTTTAAAATCATCCTAACTCTACAGTCAGTATTATAACATGGTTTTCAAAAGGATTTTTTTAAGCTATTTAAATTTTTTTAAAAATTGCTCTCATATTCAAATTGGTATCAATCAAATCACACCCGACAGTGCAGTTAATTAGTGTAGAAATAGATCTGTAAAAACTAAGGAGACAAAGAACTCTCAGATATTCATATCATCTGTGACAATGGCATTCGGAATGGATCATAGGAATCTTCCAAATATTTCATTTCATTTCAAAATCTAACTGTAATTCTAAAATACCCTTTGTTAAAATAAATCCTTTAAGAGTAACTAATTATAATTAAATAACTTGATTGACCAGAAAAATATAATTCAGTTCAGAAAATGGATCGGATAAAAGCCTAAAAGTAGTTAAACAACAGATCAAACTGTCTTCTTTGAATTCTAATATGAATTAATTATTAATGATGAAGAAGATGAGGGATAATAGAGTGAGCTTGTCCGTTCCAATTTCATTCATTTAAGAGTTAATATGAAATAACAGGATTCATACAATATTTAAACAAGAAAAGGGGGAAAGCAGTGCTTATCAGAAAGAAAACTTTTAATGAGTAAAATAATTATATGCTTTTAATGTGACTTGTTTTTTGGGTTTTTTAATTAGTAATTATTATCATGACTTTGTTAAAATATCTATTATTATTTCAATGTTAATCTTCTTTCACATTTAATGTTTTAGTATCGCAAATGTTTCAGACTCTTGTTATTAACTCCTTTGTTGATGTTTGTCTGTTGATCTAACTGCTCCCATAAAATACAGCTATAATTCATTAACGGGCATTTACACATACAGATCGCTTAATACTCACACATGAAAACACACACAGATATATATATACACAAATATACAACAATACATATGTATGTATGCATGTATGAATGCATGTGTGTATGCATGTATGAGTGTGTATGAATATATGTATCTATGTGTGTATGAATGTATACATGTAAGAACGTATATGGCTGGTTACACTTTGTTAAATGTTTCATACATCTTTATAGTTTTTTTTTTTTTAATAATAGTGTCTTACCTTTTCTCCTTTCATATTTGCTACACACTGCGGTCCAGTAGCAGCCGCAAAAGTTCGCATTCCTAATCGTCTCCAAAACATGTCACATTCTCTGTTGGAATAGAGTTCAGCACTGGTCATGTTGTGTAACTGAAATCTTGCTGCACGTGAATTACGGATGTCACCAATCTCTTCCAATTTATAAACTTCCATTCGGATAGAATTTTGAACTGGATCATGGAGGAAACTGTATATCTTTTGCTGAGCTGGTTTAATTGATTTGTCCATAAAATGTTCCACATAAAAGTTTGTAGTATCATCGTCCAAAGATGGCAGTTGAATCGGTGTATAGCGTGACCAAAAGAAGATATGTCGTTCTCGTGTGGGTACAGCATTTGACAAATAAGCGTCATTGTGATACTGTTTTAGGTTGCTATACTCTCCGGGAAGTATTCGAGCCAAAATTCGCAAATCACGCCTTAAAGACGCTAGCGCCACTCGCGTAATCATAAGAAGAATGAAGCATATAATCTTTTTGAACTCGGCCATAGATATGTGTTATTTGTAAATCACTCAGACATCCAAAACCAATTTCAGGGAAATTAAATATGCATATTTTAAGCATTTAATCAAAATTCTTTTTGTTATAATTCATTGTCGAAATCATTTTTCTCTACCTGGACTACTTTGACACTTCATGCTATCATTGCCATAACTGTTTACATCAGCAAGAAACGATTGTTCATTTTATGAAGGAAGTTTCATGATAGCGCCCGTTAAAACAATTTCATAGCAGATATGTGGTTCCCGTTCATGTACATTATTGTTGGTGCATCTAAAAAATAAAATATAGCATTCACTTAACGTTGTTAATACGATTTAAGTTAATGATTAGTTTAACTAAATTCAGCCCTTATAAAACAATACTTATTAACAAAAATTGTCTGTACAATTTCTTTGCGGACAAAAATAACAAAACAAGCAAAATATTAACGTTTTATGCAGAAATATCTTCACATGTAAAGAAAATCATATCAAACTATTTCACATGCACATCACACTATCATCAATTTATCGTAGATAATCAGGCTGAAAAAATTAACATCACACGCCCTAGCATTTGACAGAAAGTCAATTTACACTCAATTATGGGGAAAACTTTGAATCAATTCATTCCATATGCCCATTCATTTAAACACACATAGAAATAAACACAGAGGCTCAAATGTGTATGTATTTATGTGAATATATATATATATATATATATATATATATATATATATATATATATATATATATATATATACATATATATGCACATGTATAGTTATGTGTGTGCGTAAACACGTCTACTAAATAATTTGACTATTGTATAACCATTAAGTAACCGCTTAAGAAACCAGCTAGTGATGCGATAACGACTTTGCCAAAACAAATTATTTATCATAACATCACAGACAGAAACGTAAACTTTGCTTTTGGCGGGAAACCAAGAAAAAAACATATGTTCACAATTTTTCCGAAACGATTATGAGTCAATCGACATTGCAAGAATTGGTCAATTATGAAGAATAATTTCAGTGAATAACGAAGTAACCAACAATACCTTGCGTTCAAATTATCTTTAAGTAGTAGTAGTAGTAGTAGTAGTAGTAGTAATAGTAGTAGTAGTTCGATCTAGGTGAAATAATTCTGCTTTCAGTGACTCAGAACGATATCTATTTACAAAACAAAATATACAGGGCGTTATGTGGTTAAGAACTTCGCAAACAGGTCCTTCCTGCTTCGATTACGTAGTGTCTTCTGATTCTGTAGCCCCGAATTGGTCAATGTTTCCTTCGCTGGAAAAACATTAATGACTTCCTCTCACTGCATTTCGCTTGTGTATCAGCGGTTTGTGTAAAATAAGCGTATCATACTAACCAGAGATGGTTGTTTGATTAAGGAATTCCTTTCACAAGTACGGAGTTTCAGCTTTAATTGCACTAATTTGTGATTCCACACAATATATATCTGTGTTTTAACTTGATGGTTGTTTTAATTTTCAAGTTCCACCAATAGTCTTTTGACCTAACGGTCTGAATACGGTCAACTTCATTTGTCGGTATTTCCTTTTTTGTTATCCTGTTCTAGACCATTTTGGCAACCGCATTATGCCTCATGGCAAGATAATAACATTCTTTCACAGTTGGCAATAATGTGGTTAATGTCTTCAGTCTTGAGCTTGCAAAACCTAAATCTGTTGTCTGTCAACATTTTCTGCCTTTTATGTTGTAATGAGTGAGGATCTCTTGTTTTTGGAATGCATCGATGTAGCCTTCAAAGTGGGATATATGTATATATGTATGTATGACATTTCCATGAGTAAAATGCACCGATTTTGCCTTAGAGGATAAGCAATTAATTATGAATTTTAACCTCGTGGTATATAACAAAACAGAGATAAGAGAAATCACAAACAAACATTAAGGAATCAATCAACATGAATGAAAGAAAATTTCAGGAAGTCATAATAAGGACGTACTAAACACTTTAAACAGGATTTAATGAGAAAAGAAAAGCTAACAGGCACCAATAAACTGGCAGTTCCAGTAAGAAATGAGTGTTTTAATATTCTCAACTGGACGCCGAATCAATTAGGAAGAGTTGATATGAAAGGCAGAGAAATATAATGCTTTAAGAATACACCACCCAGAATTTTAAGAAAGAAAGATTATATTACCACGAGTATAGGATGATAGGGGTCTTATTTAATTAGGAAACTATTATAAAAGGAATTTCCTGTAGTTGTGCGAACATATCTGTAAAAACAACGGAAGATTGATATTGATGGCTTCAGAATACAAACAAAAACCCTGTTCTTTACATTCAAATAAACCAACAGATATTTAAACAATTGAAATGGTTGGCATTTGCGAGGAAACAGAGAAATAAAACTGAAAATTGTAAAAAGAAAATGCCTACATATATTATATACAAACAAACATACATACATACCCCCCCACACACACACACACACATATATATATATATATATATATATATATATATATATATATATATAGAGAGAGAGAGAGAGAGAGAGAGAGAGAGAGAGAGAAAAGTCGTCAGAATTTAGGGGAAAAAATCTTTTTATTTCTTTATTATTATTAACGCTTTTGTTCCTTTCTTGAACTTGTCAAATAAAATTTTGGGAATTTACAAACAGCTTGTTCATTATATAAAACAGATGTTTTTTGGGGAGTTTTGTCTAGAAGAGAAAATTGTTTTTGTTTTTTGGGGTGAGTTTCCATGACAATGGAGATGGATAGATAGAAATATAGGTAGGTAGATAGGCTAATAGCAAAGAAAGCCCAATCCCGCCCAGAAAATTTCTTATTAAAGTAACAAGTGATTCACTGGAAGAGACAAGGATACGTTCGAATTTAGCTCTATGCTGACTGGAAACAGAAATCGCTCTTCTACAATCACGGAAAATAAGACACGAAGAAAAAGTCAAAAATATTGTCGCAGTTATGTTCGCTGAAATTGCTGAGCGGAGTGACAATGTCATGAAAAACTACAAAATCTATGGAAAGAAGACACAAAGCGGGAAGAAGAGAAATCCATAAAAATGTGGGAAAAACAACAAAAGTAATTCACTAACTATGAAAAAACTATGGAGACAAATCCATTATGAAAACAAAACCATAACAACAACGAAATACGAGGAAATCGAAAACAAACATAGACACTAACCCCAGAGGAACCGGATTGAGGTATTGAACCTCTAATTACCCACTTTTTAATGATATATTTCTTGTACTCCTGATCAAAAGTTTTTCTACTTCCTCATGGGTATGGGGGGGGGGGGTCTTGGCATCTGAGGCTACTCCTTGTGGCCCAATGTTAGGATTCTTTTCTTTTCCAACAGTCTAATCTGTTGAGTGTATATCAAAATAATAATAATAATAATAATAATAATAATAATAATAATAATACATCTTAGGGACATGAAATATTATTAGAAGGGTTCTGTGCACTTGAAAGACTATTGAAAGCAAGTGGTTACCCACATAAATCCTACCAGAAATAAGATCAAACCTGAGTCAAATCAATAATAATAATAATAATAATAATAATAATAATAATAATAATAATAGATGCAGTACCAATTCCCTTATGCAATACCAATGCCATGACGCAGTACCAGGCAGTGGCTCTTTTGGCTTTTGATCTTAACTGACTGGAAGTATTATCCATGTACATTGCTTTGTCTTGGTATAAAAGAGGAATTCTTTGGGGTTTGAATGATTCACCTCTGGAAAACAAACTTTATTCAGGGACCTTTTGAGCGGGATACGCTACTCAACCTGAAGAAAATTCTGAGTCCCAACTGTAAGGTCGTGCGCTGTTTATCTTAAGTTCACCATGCCGCGCACATGTGGCTGTGATGCATGTACTGGGTGTACCCTTATCAGACGGGTAGTCATGATGAGTGTACTGGGCTTCGTATATTTGTACCCCAATAATAATAATAATAATAATAATAATAACAGATTGATACTACTAGAGTTGCATTGATTTAGAAATCTGCTCTATTGGGAACAGCAAGGATTGTAAGAAAAGTTTTCAGTATCTAAGGAAACTGGTTGTGATCCGGTATCAAGTTCACTGATTTCGAATATAAAACACTCGTGCATGCCATGGGTAATAATAATAAAAAAACAATAGTAATGAATATTTTCCTAGTGATCCACATAATATAGGTTAACAATCAACCTATATTATACGTTATATAGTTTGATTCTTGTTAATTTATAGTTAATTAAATGGTGTCGCCTAATAATTACGTAGAAATATTCCGACAGTGAATATCAGTTGGGCGTTGGAGTGAAAATATTTTGATGGGTTTAAATAGTTATTAACACATGAAAAAATCTTCAAATGTATACAAACTGCCTGCCCTAATCATATTTTCTAATATACTGCCAGCTATAATGATGTATATCTTCAAACGGAATATTCAAATCTGTATTAATCTTTTCCATATGGTAGTCTTCCAGAGAAAATTAGTTTCATGCATAGCTTTAATACATACACAACACAAACCAACCTAGAATATCTATATATGGTCCAGTGTTTCATAGCTGCTTAAATAAACAATCGAAACCTAAAAGACGGGGTAAAAGTGAGAGCATATAGAAATCGAATCGTAATCCTTTGGTTAAAACCATAACACTTCACCATAAATCAGTTAGTCATCACCATTTCTCACTCACCGGTTTTTATTGGTTGACGTACCAACTACCCCGACAATTCCATTGTGCTATTAGAAACAGCATACAGCAACCATCTTACTTGACTTTCGTTCTTAACTAAGGGTGTGTGTGTGTGTGTGTGTGTGTGTGTGAGCGCACGCTCTTTGAAATATCCTCTTTCATTAATCAATGTATTAGAGACGGACAGACAGACAGTCAAACATACTGACAGACAGACAGACAGACAGACAGACAGACAGACAGACAGACAGACAGACAGAGAAAGGCAGAGATGGGAAAAGAAAGAGAATAGCATTTCCTTATTAGAATGAGCTTATGGTATTTTAATGGGATTTGCAAAGCACTCATTACTACAGTTGGAAAAGACATCGTTTACTCCATTGAAGTAAACTGCTCACCCAGATATTCTAACGGAAACAATATAACATCAGATTCATATTCACCGCATCTCGACCAGTTACAGAAAGGTAACTTCATTCAGATAGATGTACCAATTAAGTAATACTGTCTTAATTTATTTTCGTGCTTGAGGAGAAATCTGATCTATACTTGCAGACAGAGACAACTATAAACATGCTTTAGTATTACATGACCTCATCAACATGGTGTGTAGTTTACCATTAAATAATAATAATAATAATAATAATAATAATAATAATAATAATAATAATAATAATAATAATAATAATAATAATAATAGGATGGAATAAAATCTAAGCAGTTAATACGTGGGCGATAGCATCACTTTGGTATGGAGCGGGAATTGTAAGATGGCAAAAGAGAGAAATGCTGAAAATGGATACCCCAAGACCAGAAAAATGTTGACAGTACACGGAGCCTTCCACCGTAAGAGTGACACCGATAGGCTGTACTTGTCCAGAAGAAAGGGTGGGACAGGTTCGATCAGTTGCCAGGATTTATCGAAGCAGAAGAAAACACTGTTGAAACACACGAAGAAGGCCGGCGTCATCAAAACTGAAAACTGTGTAACTAAAGAAAAATTTAAAGAAGAAATGAACAAAAAAATAGAAAAAGCATGGAAGGAAAAAATGTACGGTGAGTTTGCAAGAGATGTGAACGCCAAGACAGATGCAGAGGACCGGTGGCTATTGATGAGAAGGAGTGACCTGAAGATAGAGATAGAAGCATTCATATGTATATGAGCAGCTCAGGAACAAGCGTTAAGAACCAATCACAGGAAGTGCAGAATTGACAACACTACCGATAGCGGCAAATGCAGAATGGGTGGTGAGAGGGGTGAAACAGTATGACACATCGTTCTCGAATGCCCGAAATTGCACAACGCGAATACAAACGACGCCGTGACAATGTTGCAAAAAAGATCCTTTGGGAACTCTGTGGAAATCACGGTCTACAAAGAGCAAAGACGAGGTACGAACAGCTGACACTTTCCATCATACCCAGAAAAATAAGCTGTGAGTTTTCATATAATAATAATATTGATGATGATGATGATGATGATGATGATGATGATGATGATGATAACTAACAGGACCCGTGAATATTTCACGGAATTAATGGTAAATTTAGTTCTGAAAACTTTATCCAAAAAAACCTGAAAGTGTAGCCAGTGTTGTGTCTGTATGGAAAGAGAGTCTCTCATCTGCTAATTATTGAAAAGTGAAAGAAATTGGAATACGATGATTACTTAATACACTTTATATATACACCTCATACACTTTATGCAGAATTTTAGACTTAAGATACAGTACTCTCACTCTTCGCCTTACTCTCTTTTTCCCTCTACTTCTTATTTCGCTCTTCGCCTTTCCCTTCAACTAATCACGTAAAAGTGTTACAGACGGGCTAAATAACGGAGGAAAAAAACATAGTTAAAAAAATTACACATTTTACTCGCCACTACCCCTTCCTCCCCTTATCGCCCCACCCCCTCCCATTCCTCTCAACTCTTCCATCCGTCTCATCCCCCTCCCCTTCAGCTAACCACATGGACTTCTGAGCGGTATAAGCTACTCAACCTGAAGAAAATTCTAACCGAGCCCCACCTGCAAGATCGTGCGTTGTTTATCTCGATACAAGATCAACATGTCGTGCACATATGGCTGTGATGCACGTGCCTGGTGTACTCTTATCAGATGGGTATATTGGGTTTCGTGTATTTGTACCCTAGTGTCACCTTGATGGTATGCGCTGCTCTCTCACTCTGTAATAATAATAATAATAATAATAATAATAATAATAACAATAATAATAATAATAATAATCTTCCAGATGTGGAAGAAAGTAAAGAATTTGGGGTGGAACAGGCTGGCGAAACAAGGCGCAGAGTAACCAACAAGAGCGGAAAGACAACTTGCAACTGTACCAAGACAAAAGGATATCAGAATTCATCTACGAGGGGATGTTCATTAAATATTTACCCTGACCTACTTCCCACGGAATGGGATAAACGAAACTCGACATAATCATTATTCCTTCTCTACATAGTCACCACCAATGTTGACACACTTTTCCCATCACTTTATGCAGCTGTGAAGACCTCTTCTGTAGAAGTCAGTAGGTTGTGACTTTACCTTGGAAATAAGTTCATTATCATCCGAAATGTGCTTCCCCTTCAAAAAAGCCTTCATAGTTGGAAAGAGGCAGCAGTCAGATGGTGCAATGTCAGTAGAGTAAGGGGGGGAGGATTTCATAGCCACGGGAGTGTGCTTTCATCTGGGCAACATGCGCATTGTGAACTGGGCGTCGTCTTGGAGGAAGCGAACTCCTTTGGTCAGCATGCCGCGTCTCTCTGCTTTGACAGCGTCCTGCAATTTCAGCAGCAGAAAAGAACAATATGCCCCGCTAATTGTGGTTCCCTTTGCCAGAAAATCCATCATCATTACTCCGCGCTGGTCCCAAAAGACTGTAGTATTCACCTTGCCCGCTGAGGGTTGGACACGAGCTTTCTTTGGAGGTGGTGCATGCTTCCATTGCTTCGACTGGACTTTAGTCTCAGAATCATAGTGATAGACCCATGTTTTATCTTGTGTGATAAGTCTGCCGAAAAAGTCCTCCTCGTTTTCTTAGCACAGTGCCAAAAGAGCCTGGAGACAATTAACTCGTTCCTGCTTCTGAAAAGGTGTGAGCGCCCGGGGAATCCATCGTGCAGACAACTTCCGCATATGCAAATGGTCGTGAATGATTTTTTTTTCCACGGACCCTACACTTATCTCCACTCCTTGGGCTAGTTTACCGAATAGTTATGCGGTGATCCTTCAAGATGGCGGCTTCAAATTTATGGACGGTGTCGTCATCAATGGCAGGATGTGGTGGTCCAGGAATAGGAGCAGTTTCATAACACAAAAATTATTTACTGAAAAGTGACGAATAATTATTGGTCAGTATAATCAAAAAATAATAAGGAATAACTCAAGTGAATTAATGTCATGAATTTGGTTTGAAATTATTTCCGCTTACTTTGACACTTGCTAACATTTTTTACTAAATTTCAAATTTCATTTTCCAACTAAAAGGAAGATTCCAATTCATTGAAAAACTTTTGAGTTCATTATTCAGAACAGCTTATCTAAATTCATGTCATTGTCTCTTTTTAGTTATATCCCATAGTTCATTATATTTGAACACTTTTCAGCTTATCGTACTTCGATACGAAAACAATTCATAACCTTCGTCTCCGTAAACCATTATTGTCTCTAAAAGTTGTTTCTTTTTATATATTTACTATGGATTGCTTGACGCTAACTTTCTTCCTACACCTCGATCCCTGGATCTTTATATATATATAGAGAGAGAGGTAATTCCATACTTGTTGTACTTATTCAATATCCGCATTTCATTCTTCCAAGGGATAGCTTTCTGCCGCTACTTAAAGAATGCGGCTATGTTCTCAAGTGAGTAAGTTTGAATGTCTAGTGATAGTTTGGCAACAGTTAAGAATTCTCTACACACAAAACTAAAGAGAAGAAGGTATATATGTATATATATATATATATATATATATATATATATATATATATGAGTCTTACTGCACAGGTACATAACAATTACGGGCTTTCGTTTCTGTTTATACCCTACAAAATTAGTGGGTTTACATTCAGTATATACAACTGTATATATATGCATATATTTATATGCGTTTGTATTGTATTGATAGACGGATAAATACATTTGTCTATGTAGATGTATTTCATTATGTTTCTGTATTTATTTGTACATTTATTCCACCTTCAAAGTCCTCAACTTTCAAGTCACAAGAGTGCAAGTTTGTTACATATTCCAGTTGATTCTCAAACATACACTTTATAACATTATAACGATTCAACTAACTCGATATCACATATTTGTTATAACGGTACACTTTACAGGCCTCTGCTCTTGTTTGGTATCAAAATACACAGAAATTCTGAATGGTTGGCATGCGTGGATTATCAAGTTTACTATACGATAGTTTATTATGCTTTATATGAGTTATTTCTATCTCAGTTCCAATAACATATGGAAATTATTATAAACTGCAAAGTATGGTTTTTAGCTTCAGTTTATTTCCTGGAAGTAAAAGGCTTTGAGATAAAATTCAAAAATACTAAAGCAAACATGTCTGAAGTCAAAACTCAAGCTAAATCTGAAAAAAGAACCATTGTGTACAGTTTTATTATTTTTTGTTCTTATAATCATGTATATACTTGTACATAGAAACATATGCTTGCTCTACATCTTGGAGATTATTACACGAATACATACACATCATAGATTCGTTGACATATGGTGACTTACAAAAAATACTCATCTTGACTGAAATAAATAGAATATTTTATGTATGTATGTGCATATATATATATATATATATATATATATGACGGGTGTGCATGCATATGTCTGTGGGTGTGAATGTTTGTATTGCATTTATGTGTGTATTTACATACATCTGTATGTGTGTGCGTGTGCATATATATATATATATATATATATATATATATATATATATATATATACATATATATATACATACAGACATGTACAGATACATATATAGACATGTATACTGCTTTTTTATATGAATGTGTTTATATATAGGTATATAGATCACAAATACATGCATGTATACATATATCACACACACACACACACGCAAATATATACACACATCACCGTGTGTGTGTGTGTGTTAAAAATGGTAGTTTATAATCATAAAAATAGGCAAGCATTATCCTTTATAATTAAATTTAGCTGAACCCGGTGCAGCAGTGTTTGTATTTCTAAAGTATATTTTTAAATCTATAACATTTGGAAACAATGAAAAATTTAGAAAACAGGTTGTAGTCTTACATCCTTTCTTGTAAAACATAACATTGTTCCCGGAATATAATAGTTTAGTATTATCCAGTTCATAATACTAGTCAGAGTTACTAAAGTTTATTTGTATGTGAGGATATTCTAAAACGTCTTCATCGGCAAATTTGTGTAACTTGTACAACGTATTTTCCGTGAATTTAATATATATCCTGACTGATGATAGCTCACATTTATTCCATACATAAATATCATATTTATTTAATATATTCTACAACTGAGTAAAACAATTATCTCGTTTGTTTAACTTCTAGAAATATATATTCAATGTGTGTCTGTGCATATGTATTTAAAGTCAATACAATCAAGCTTGTTGCCGTGAATGGTGATGATAGAAAAATAGATATGTTTCTCCAATTTCTTTTGATGAGACAAAGGCAAACGCCTTCTAAGTTAAACATGTGATTAAAGATAGTCCTAATGTGAATTGCTTTACTCAATTGTTAGAGAGTAGTAGCAGGCCTGAAAGGGTGGGCTTTCTCGGATTTCGGCATAACAAGTGTTGGGTTGCAAAACACGAATAACAGAAACAGAGATACAGTTGTCAGTGGGAGGTAAATCCCTTGGTTTCGATGGCCTCTGTCCAACAAGCTGTCGAGATACGCGCTTGACTTGTTCGGTTGTCAGATTAAATGCCTACAGAAAGGAACTGCTTTGTCTGTGAGTGCTATTCTTCCGCACTACTTCGGAATATGTTGCTGCTCTATCTCATTGCCTTTGTACGTGTTAACTCTTGAACAACTATTGAAGAAGTGAAATATGTTTGGGGACATTTCTTTTGAACTGATTCGCGAGAAAGCCCTGTCGAAATACCGAGACGGTATCCAACAACACTAAAAATGAAATAGTGTTGTACTAAAGGAGTACAAGGTGATAGAGAAGCACGAATTTATCCTGTTAAATCGGTGGTCTTGTAGCTTGGCATCTAGAGAGACCAGTGCATTCTGGCCAGCTTCATAAGTCGCTAGTCGGAAGAATATGCTAAGATATTCGGGGTCTGGTAAGTACCACCAGTTCTGGTAAGTACTACCACTTCCTAGGCAACTGGTTACAAAGCGCGAAGCCTTTTATATGAAGATATCAAGGGTGACAGAGGTGGAGCAAATTATTCAAGTGAGATATGTACTGTGTTGAAGTATTTGGTCTGGCTTTTTGATTCTGGGGTCAAATCTCGGGTTGATAAAATAAAGTACCAATCAAGTACTAGAGTCGATAGTACTGACTTTATCTTTTACTTTAAAACTGCTAGCCTTGTGGCTAAATCATCATCGTCACCATCATCATTATCATAATATTAATCGTCGTCGACGACGTCATTATCGTCATCATTATTATTATTATTATTGAACTTTGATAATTAAATTAACGTGCATGGGAGCTGTTCATAAGGAAGAGACAAACTCAACTAGAAATCTCTTGCACCAGAGGCCGATTTGCTGCTCACACGTCACTCTCAGCAATAAGTAACGTCTATACAATGTTGTGCAGAGGTGAGTGGAAAGCAAAGACCTTATACTAACTTAACTACTGAATTGCAGTAAATAATGTATCTATAATCCCATTTTCGTAAAACAGGAATTACATATTCGAGTGGTGTTCAATTGGTACATATTTTTTCGACTCCGAAAAGATGAAGAGCAAAGTCAACCTCGGCAGAATTTGAACTAAGAACATGAAGACGAACGAGTACGGCTAAGCTTTTTGCCCGACGCGCTAAAAGATTGTTAGCTCCCAACTTTTCATTTCCCTACAAGGTGTTGATGTACTCTCAAAGAGGATCGGGCCAATCCAATTCCAAAACCACATTCTGGTCAGGCGAAATAAAAGGATCAACCTCCTCACCATGCTCGTCTTTCATGAAATTTGTTGGAAGAAGTAGTTCTGTCTTAAACTTCACTTCCTGCCTTAAGAAAAACTTGAAGTTTTGACCGAAGCCCTGTTTTCAGTCCTTTGAACATTTCCTAACTTCGTCCACCGTACTAGCTTTTTCGTTATAGTTACCAAGCAGGGGAAAACAATTTACTCTTCCTTACCAAAGAAGGCTCTGGGTTGAACTCAGTGGTTTCTGTACAAAGCTAGATACCTATTACGCACCCTAACAGCTATTCTACACGATTTCATAAATTGACATACCATGAGCACCAAACGACTGAGTGTAGGAGGGTTTCGCCATCTTCCTTACATTTTTACAGGTCAGGTTGACACCAATGTTGTTCAGTGCATCCTCGTCGACTCCCAGAACAACCACAAAAACTTCGTTGTTCATAATCTGCATTAATACTTATTGAAATCCAAGGTTTAACATTGCGTCATCCATTCTGTCCAGTAATTAAAATGCTGTGAGCGCCTGATGTTACTCTAGATTCCGAGAATCCATTAGCAATATATGCTTGACCAAATTTTGCAGCTTAGTTATAAGAGTGAGGTATAAGGAACGGGTGTCTGGCTATCGATGACCATATCGGCAGAAATCTGTTTTGATGAACCAGCTCAGCATATCACAGCATTCTGAACACCGTTGTGGGTATTAGCAATAGATGAGTTTTCTGATGAAAAAAAAACTTCTCTCTTCAAGAAACAGAATAACAGATGCTCTGATCTAGGCAGTCATTTCCTGTGGTTGGCAACGTTGGGAACAAATTTAAGAGGGAAATAGACACATGAAAAGTGGAGAAACGGTTTTAAAAGAAAAATTGAAAGAACTAACAAAAGTAAAAAGAAGAGAAACACACATCAGAACAGTCGACAGTGAAGAGATAAGAAGTAACATAAAAAAGGAAAAAGAAATGAAGATAAAAAAAAACACCGAACCAAGGTAGCCAAATCGTAGCCTGAAGTGTCGTTACTCCTTGGGGTTACTGTAGATATGCTGACATTTGATATAAATGAATAACATTACATGAGCTTTTTATAATTAATATGATTTGCATTGACAGGGAAGTTTTCCTGACCATGTAAATACTCAAGTTTACTTAAACCAATATGACCTCATTATCCTAACAATATATTGAAATTTGTTCATGTTTTTAACGTGAAAAAAAAAATGTTTAGCATCGGTTGCAGGTCGGACAAGTTAAACATTAATTTGTTTTAGTGTATGCAGTACAGAAGTTCAACAGTAACTAGAATAGTGAGAGATAAGAGGAGACACATTGCCAGGGAAGCAATAGAAAATATATAAATACTTCAGTTAAAACCGTTGTTTTTTTTTTATGATCTTACATTTTCGTAGAAACTTAGAAACGCAATGGTTCTTCTTTCATTTAACATTTACACAACCTATAAATATTTGCCGAAACCTGGCAATTTTAATAGAATTACTAAACTCGATTACTTCAGGGCATATCACGTAAATGTTGTACACTAATTGTCAAAAGTATGTTAGTATAGACATAACTGTGTGTTTAAGTTTCCCACGAAACTACGCAGTTTCGGGTTCAATTCCTCTGACCGTCTTCTACCATAGCCTTGTTTCAACCAAAACATCGTTAATTAAATCTAGAAGACAAAAACAATACTGAATCCCATCACAAGTACTGTTCTGCCGTTCTGTTCCTTCTGTGTCTTTAATGGAACCCACTTCGACATCAGTTTTGAAGGCGACAGTCTAATAACTTCCTCCCACCGGTCTTGGGAGCTTCCTTTTTTTCTGACTAATGTCAGAAAATTTGTTTTAAAACAACAAAAAATGAATTGCAGATATCATCTACACAGGATAGAACGATTAAATAATGGTGACTCTACTGAAGTGGATGATCTTTAACCGAGTCGAAATTATCTTTCCATTATTAAATACATCATACTCGTACATCAAAACATTGTTTAAGATCAACATTTAATAACTCTACATTGTTATACTCAGCTACATAACTATTTTGTCATTTCGAAGGTTGTCATTACATAATTTCCTGACAATGATTGATTAAAATAAGCATTTTTGGAACTATATATGTGTGAGTGCATGCGTATGTATGTATATATATATATATATATATATATATATATATATATATATATATATGCATTAACCTAGATACGTACATACGTGTGTGTGTGTGTAAATATATACATCCATATATATATATATATATATACATATAAGATATATATATATATATATATATATAAATATATATATATAGACATTCATACACAGAATAATGGAGTGAAAGTCAAGATAACTGTGTGTACGCGCGCGCGCGTGTAAATGTGAACGTGTGAATGAGTGCGCGCGCACGTGCATACAAACGCTCGTTTCCGTATTTATATAAGTTCTTCGTCTCAATTAGAGTAGAAGCTAGCAGCAGATAAAAATGTATCTGGGTGTATGGTGAGGTGGAGTTGCGATGGCCATGTGGAAGTAACATTAACAGTACTAAGAAGAAACCACTTCAGTCAAAACGACATCTGCTATGACATTACACATTTTTAATCCGTCTGGCCGTCCTCCCCACCCCCACCCCCGGGAAATATATTTATATAAATTTTGTCTGCGGGGAACTTCTTCCACAAACAGCGAAAAGAGACGGTATTTATTGTCTGGCAACAGATATAAAAGGGTTCAACTTTCGGGTTGCTCCATAACATTATAACTCTCATTTATTTATAATCACCAGGTACCGTTACGACAGTTCCTGGATTGATGGATAGAATCGGTAAAGCATTATTTAGCTACATATTTCTCCGTTCAGAGATCAAATCCCGTCATGGCTGACTTTCTCTTTCATTCTTCAGGAGTCGATAAAATAAAATTCATCGATTTAGCCTCTATCTCGTATCTCAAAATTCTAGGTCTTGTGTCTATGTAAAATATTTTTTTTAAAGAAAGTAGTTAACGGAGAAAGCAGCGGATCAGCTGTTTTTCCACTGCAGCCACAACACATGAATTGTGGTTTACGAGTGTCCATCTCTCTCCTTTCCACCAAAACTTTTAGAAATTCTGAAAAAAAGCCATGGGTGGGCTGTTCTTGCTCCTTTGATTAACCCACAAAAATGAAACGGTCAACTGTCAAACTTTTAGTGATTATATCTTTCTGATCTGAGATCGACTTTCGTAACATACCAATTATATTTTTCAGCTGAAAATTAATAAGCCCCATCTCCTGTATGGTATGGCATCGGAATGATTCAAATGCGAATGAGTGGGATTAAATAATTCCATGTGTAAATAGTTTGGTCATATGTAACAATTTCATCGGTGCATCAACAAAGGTTACGAAGGTTCGATTCCCACTTACGCTCACATTTTATTAGATTACTCGTTGGTTTTGTGTGTGTGTGTGTGTGTGTGTGTATGTCTGTGTGTGTGTGTGTGTGTGTGTGTGGAAGTCTGTGTATTCGTATGTGTCTGTGTGTATATATGAGCGTACGTGTCTATGTATATAGTGGTGTATGGCTACGTTGTATGCAGTGGCGGGATAACAATTTGAATGTGAATTGTGTTGATAATTTGCGTTACGTTAATGATTTTTACATCTAAATATGATAATAAACACAGTATACAAATGCTCTGTATTATATCAGTAATCGTATTGACAACGTTCGTTGAAAGTGAATTGATTGGCGAGAAATAACTGCGAATTGTACAACGTTCAACTCAATTGGTCTGAGTGAAAGAGAGATTGCTGCAATTCTTAGTGAAGTTATAAAGCATATATATATTGTTATATTTGTTAGAATTATCCGTAGCTATATGAGAAAATGTATTCAAGAAGTTAAATAGAAAAAATATGGCAAGAAATACATTTTTATGCGAAAGTTTGTAAACATTTCAGTAAAACTGCAGGATATTTGGCCAAAGCTTACAGCTACGATAAGAGGCTTGGCTTTAAAAGATTCGGCAAACGTAGATGCTAATGTTATCTCTATTTTAAATCTAAATGTATATATTATTTAGCTTGAGATTGTACCAAATCCTGTAGGCGTGATGATGATGATGATGATGATGATGATGATGATGATGATGATGATGATGATGATGGTGGTGGTGGTGGTGGTGGTGGTGGTGGTGATTAGTGCTTGTAATAATGATTACTCTGCTGGACATTGTGATGATGGACTTGGTGGAAAACAGTTGGTGTAATGAAATTAGTCGGACAGATGTAGAGGGTTGGCTTTTTTAAATTTTATTTTGCTCTCTATTTCCATGAATGTAGAGAATGTTATCAGAGGTTTGGCTCTCTGATATTTCCTGCTAGTTATTCATCTGTCTGGCAGAAAATAACGCTTAGTTCTATACTACTACTACTATTACTACTGCTACTACTACTACTACTACTGCTGCTTCTGCTGCTACCATCACCACAACGGCAACGGATAACTAATGACTGTCCAACTGTAGTTGTCACTGTAAAGTAGGAAAAAAGTAAAATTGAATGTCCACAAAGTTGAAACCAATAAGTTTTTAAAGCAAAAGCTTCATACATCTCCGAATTCGTTGAAAACACATTTCCTTCACTAATAAAAAAAACTGGTTTTAACCTTCGAGAGAAAATTTGCAAAGTAGAATGAGACAACCGTCTGATCCAGATGTGTCAAAATTCAAAACGAGTGAGAGGTTTTATTATTACTATCATCATCATCATCATCATCATCATCATCATCATCTCAGGTTTTGTTGCAACTCTTGGAGTCATGCTTGCTGCCTGCGGCACCATGTTATCCGTTCCTTTCAGCTCGCTATTACTTTCCTGATTATTCTGGCCATGCCAAGGAGGCAGACCTTTTGTAACAGTTCTACTTGGCATTCTATTCTCATTTCCTTTATATTCCTCTTGATGCCTTCTGATACTGATTCCAAGAACCCAATAATAATTGGCACTATTTTCACCTTCTTCATTTTCCATAGCTGAGCTATTTCATACTTAAGAGGATTCTATATATCTCTTTTTACACCTTCCTTCTTGGCTATTCGTAGGTTAAAGGGGCATGCAACATCAGCTACGCAGCACATGTGATGCATCTTGTCCACTGCCACCAGATCCAGTCTGTTATGCTCTAGCAGCTGATTTGTTTGGATT
Organism: Octopus bimaculoides; assembly: GCF_046866305.1. Lineage (NCBI taxonomy): Eukaryota > Metazoa > Mollusca > Cephalopoda > Octopoda > Octopodidae > Octopus > Octopus bimaculoides. Next base: position 45,487,265 of record NC_142943.1, read on the forward strand.
GGGAAATCTCAGTGGATTGGATTTTGCTAGTCTCCGACTCTGTCACTCTCTGCGGTTTGTGTTCATACCATGTCTTGCCTCTCTCTAGCCACCACTTTTCACACGGTTTCCAATGTAGCACTTTCACTACCTGATCGCGTCGCCACAACTTGTAGTGGTTTGGGGCAAGTCTAGGGCATTCATTCACTCTATTACAGATGCAGCACAGTTGACACACTTGCTCATTCCCAAGGTTGAGCCTCCAATTTGTGGCCAAAGCTTGGTCTTGCGCTGCCAATATAATGCTCTCAGTCTCTTTGTTCAGTGTTGCTTTCTTCAGCCATCTCCCACCTGTGCTTTCCAGCAACTTCCGTTGTGGTTACAATGGAATTGATTCTGTAGTCCCTTCTTGAGTAATGCTAACACATGTCCTTTTTGTACCTTCTTATTTTGTTTTCCCCTTTTTCTCTGTTTCCGGTACTCCCCCACTCCTAACTGACATTAAGCAAGGTTTCTTTACTTTGAGATAGGCATCTCATTATTATTATTTTGGCTTGGCTTAGGTTTGGTCTTATTCCTGGTAAGAATTATGCGGATAGAAGGTTACAGCCTGTAACCGTAGGTATCTACAAGTTTTCAGCAGTGTTTAACGTGCTTAGCTCCCCCTTGATAATCCTTGTTGTCCCTAAGAGAAAAACTTTCTGTAGGGGCTCTTATCGAGCGTTCTATTTGAATCTCCGTCAGCCAATTAGTATTTATTTTATCTACTCCAAAAGAACGAAAGGCAAATTCGATCTGGGCAGAATTTAAAACCAGAAGGCAAAGACGGTCAGAATGCCGCTCGGCAGTTTGCCTGGTGTGCTCACGATTCTGCCAGTTCACCGCATTCCTTTTGTATATAATATTGGTTTCAAATTTTGGCACAAGACCAGCAATTTCGTAGGTGGGGGTAAGTTGATTACATTGACCCCAGTGCTCAACTAGATTTATTTTATCGAACCCGAAAGGATGAAAAGTAAAGTCGACATGAGCGCTTTTTGTAATTAAATATTCTTTTCTACTCAAGGCACAAGGCCCGAAATTTTGGGGGAGGGGGCCAGTCGATTAGATGGACCCCAGTACGCAACTGGTACTTAATTTATCGACCCGAAAGAATGAAAGGCAAAGTCGACCTCGGCAGAATTTGAACTCAGAACGTAAAAACTCAGACGAAATACCGGCGTGCTAACGTTTCTACCAACTCGCCGCTTTGCTTTTTGTATATAATATTGAAACTAAATGCTTTCTAACCTCGCAAGCATTAAATTATGCCTAGAACAATATATAAAACAACACGCAAGATATTTTAAATGTTTGTCTTCAACAATATAGGTTTGGCAACTTTCTGATTATCAACACTACACCAATATTATCTTAGGACAACATTCAACAATCATTATCGTTTAATAAACTTACTCAAGTAACGAACTTCAATGTAAACCTCATTTCGTTTTGCATCAGACAAGTCAATAATGTTTAAACTTCGAAGAAGACTAACTAGGGTAACATAATACTGTAAATGTCATTTTCTCAAGTCACAATCAACATAAATTAGTTAAAGATAAATCATTGCCTAGGGAAGGTGGGGTTTATTTTTATCCCGTTTTTAACTATTTGGATACCTTCAACAAGACGACATCAAAGAGCTTAAAAACTAACTTTACTTTACAGTCCAACATTTTTTCCATATAAAAAACATTCGGAAGATAAAATTTTACCTTTTCTGGTTGCTAGATGGAGCCATTGTTTTATTTCTCGAATTTCTGCTTCCATTCCACAAACCAAATACGGATTTATCATCACTACCAGTACATACTTTTCTTTGATGGGTACCATCAAACTTTTCTTTTCCCCCGCCCCCTCTCTCAATACTACTACATACATATGTATGTATGTATGTATGTATACATGCATGTATGTATTATAAACACACATGCATATACCTGTTTCTCTCTTTCTTTACCCTATAACTCTCCCTATCTGTGTCTTTCTATTTCATAGCCCTTATTTCTCCCTTTATGCATTTTATCGTGTTACTGTTATCTTATGAATTTCTTTTTCCCTCAGATTATCGAGAAAAAGAGAATACTGAGCTGGCCAAAGACAACGAACCAGAACGATTATACCATATGACTATGTCGAGAAATATAGGATATGAGAACCAAATATTTTTCTATGGTTCCACTTTAGCTGATAGTTAAAGAATAACATTTTGTGTAAGTTTAACAAAAGATAATATTGAGCGCGTTGCCAACAACGATGGCAAGACATAGAATCAGTTATTCCAGCACCAGATGGCGTTGTAGGGGAGAACGAACCAATTAATTTGGGGAAAGGCTGTGTAAGGTTTATGATTGTTAAGTGGCAACGATAACATCAACAAAAGAGACAGCACTTGGGAAGTAGATGGCAGCATGTGACAAAATCAAAGTTTAATTGGTCAAACAAATTGTTGCTTTAAACTAGTACACAGCCTTGGCCTTTGTACTGCGTAAAGTAGTTTGCTTCACTTCATTATCGCTGATACATCTACAAGGAAATCTCTTTCACTCCACCAAACTTCTATCCGCATCATATGCTAGTGTTCATTCTTCAAATCTCTATACCATTTATTTTCCTTATATAGAACAGTAGGTAACATTTTCATTCCTTCATCTTCTCTTTCGAACATTTTACCATAGTAGGAAATTGTCCACTAAATATTCCTTACTCTCCAACTTTACTCATTGTCGCCGAGTCTCCTGGGAGATGAAAGATGTTACCTCCATTCATGCTGACCTGTCTATCAAAGTAGACAGAATTAGCTACTGTTGAAAACTCGACCAGCAACATGTGGCGGCTGATAACAATTGGTCTTTTCTAAACACAAGTTTTTATCTAAAAGGCTATATAGCTTCCTTGAGCACTGCATGCATCAGATATCGATTTTTTTTTTTCATATAGGCACAGCGAAAAAGTGAAAAGGGAATAAATAAAAGAGTCTGTGAAAAGTTCAAACCTTTTTCAACCTTTAACAGCATAAGTAAGGGGGAAATGTCAGTAGTTAAGAATATGATTGTATTTCAAACATGGTTAGTTTAGTAGTAGTAGTAGTAGTAGTAGTAGTAGTAGTAGTAGTAGTCTTTTGTTATTAGCCATAAAACTCAAAGAGATACTTTAAAAAATGCAAAGAAACCTGAAAGAGTAGGCTTCCAAATAAATTTGGGCTTTGAATGTACAAGTAAGACTGAAGGGGGTGGTGGGGACAACTGCCTGAGGCACTGGAGACCCCTCCTCCGGGAACGAATTACTTTTACTATCAAAGACATCTACCATTCCTCTGCTGTATTCTCGGGCCGAAAGGGTAGGCTGAGCGTAGGACTATTCATGAGACGTAGAAATAATTGACACCCTTGAAAAGAACCCAAGACAAGACAATGTTCCAACGATCGAATTAGGCCAAGATGAACGGCTTAGAAAGTGAAATTATCAAATATTGTCAACTAAAAGTTAAACTAATGACGAAATAATTGATAGTTGCCCTAGTAAGAACAGTAAGTATTCACCAGTTACGTTGGTAACTTCGTAGCTTACCCTAAACTGTTCAAATTACGTATGTGAGTTCTTGCCTTTGTATTCTTCGTAAATTTGTGTTCTTGATGATCTTGTTAAATGTCACGCTAATTTTTGAAGAAAAAAAAGGGAAAATGTGGTCGTATAAGAACATCTTAATATATGTATATAACATACACATGCATGAAAAATATGTAGATATATAGACACTTGGGCATGTGAGAAAAGTCTATGTAGTGCGAGAAAATAAATGTGGGAAAAAGAATATAAAAATGTTGAGAGACTGTACTTGTGGTCGGTAACGTGGTAGCTAATGTGCTGGTTCTACAAAGGTAAACGGTAAGGTCAAAACAATGGTTTCTAACATTATCGAGTTAAAATTGTTCGAGAGGAATACCATCGACTAATTCTATCAAGTATATTACTGGTACTTATTTTATTAACTTTCATCACAATCAAATGTAAATACGGTACCAAGTTGCATTATAGTGATTTCGAACGGTCAGAAATTTTGAGAGAGCGTCTAGTCGACTAATTTTACCATAGTATATCACTGGTACATAATTTATCGAACTCTGCAAGGATGGAAGGCAAACTTGGTAAAAAGCTGAATAATGTGAATTTTTCTTTTTCCGTTTACACGGAGCAAAAGACACTAACAACGACTGCTTTGTGTCTTGTTTTTTTTTTCTTTTAGGTCCATCGAGGTTGTTGGGTCGAAGTTATCTTCAAACCAAAGATCTAAGCCGGATGCTTGCCACAGAGTGACATCCGTTAAAACAAGCAAGGATCAGATAAAAGTGTTTAACCAGAAGACAGGTTAAATATACCTCAAATATTTAAAAACGCAAACAGCCAGAATAAAAATCTCATGTCATCCCCATTCACTGTTTCCAACAATACTGTCAGTTCCCTGTTCTGGACTGGTGCCTTATTTTATCGCCCCCACCCCGCAAAAAAATGAAAAACAAAGTTAAACTCGTTGAGGTTTGAACTGAGAATGTAAACAGTCGGGACAAAAAACAAGGCATTTTGTTCTACGCCCCTAACGGCTCTACCAATTCGTCGTCACCTTATCAGACTTGTGAACGACGTAATCAAAAAGTTGCTGAGTTGACAGAAATAATATAAAGTAATACACGATGCACTGAATATTAATTTCAAATTTTGGCACAAGACCAGCAATTTCGATTGCCTCGATCCCTGTGCTCAACTGGTACTTATTTTATCGACCCCGTAAAGTTAAAAGGCAAAGTCGACCCCGGCGGAATATGAACTCAGAACGCGAAGACAGATGAAATGGCGCTAAACATTTTGCCCAGCATGCTAACGATTCTGCCAGCTCGCCACCTCACTAAATAGCGAAAAGAAGAACTTCGAAAATATAGCATACATATATACAAAGTAAAACTATAGATATACAGACAATAAGATATGGTAGAAGGGTATATACAAAGTGGGGAAATAAATATTTAACGGGAAATAAGAATATAAAAATGTTGACTATTGAAAAAACTTACATTCAATATACTGTCAAAATGAAGTCTCCACTTCTCATCCAGTTAGTTTTTAAAATAAAAACAGGAAAAATATGAAGCATTTGCTGTGATGAATTATTGCAATCGGTAATTAGTTTCCATATAAGTAGTAACTATTTCTTGAAACACTTTCCTGAAGTGGTTAAAATTGAAGAATTTGGATGGAATTTTCTGTGCAATATTTGTATGGCTTAATATAATCATTCGTCTACTCGGACACAGTATTTTGTTTGCTTGTGCCATGGGTTGTACAACTGATTCTGGGATCACTTAGTGGAATTCCCTGTAAGACTGGATAATTTTCTGAATTTATCTCAACAGTGTATTCATTTTCGTCTATTGTGTTCTACAACCATTTATAGATCTCTTGGAATCGCAGAACCTGAAAGATCAGCTGGTACGAAAATAATCAATCACTGAAGCAAACATTTCAGTGATGATGTGAAAGATAAATAATGATCGAATATCAAACAACTAATGATTATTTCCGGTTCAGTGATCGATTCAACTTCAAAGTAAACATCAAATATTGCATTTCACCGTGAAAATGTTATTTACAAATCTCCTGCTATGGAATTAAATATTCTTTCTTACGGCTCCTGCAGATAATGGTAATGTGTGAGTAAGCATATGCACACGCAAGTGAAGTATATGTGCGTCTGTATATGTATTCGTATGTTTTTCTCTGTGTGTTAATGTTTCTGCGCTGTGCATGTGTGTTGGAGAAAGTGTTTGAATTAAATGAAAGGCCGGTAACTAATTCTGAATTTCCGAAAGGAAATCTATGCTATTTGTATACGTACGCATGTTCTACTACTACTACTACTACTACTACTACTACTACTACTACTACTACTTCTACTACTAGAGAGCTAAGATACATGAAGGGCAAATCAAGTCCTTCACCACTGTAAAATTTAAACCATAAGTCATAAAATAAAACCACTTTCTTGGTTTCTGAACTCCTGGCCGAAACAATTAAAAGTCAAAAAGCAGGGAAAATAAAGATAAATTGAAGGATTGTGAGATTGAATGGTGTCTTTCGATATTGAAACAGCATAAAAAAAAACCCATAGCATACCTATTGAATGGTGAATAAATAAACCTTGAGTTCGATAATAAAGAATAATGATATACAGGGAAATATATTGTTCTAAAAATAGTTGTTTGAAAAATCTGTTTGATTTGCTGAATTCTTGAGAAAGGTTTAGGAGAAGTAGATGAAAGGTTTAGGAGACTGATTCAACCATTCTCCGAACAGAAAGTGCTTCTATGCCATGCAATCATTTAAAATAAGCCCCCAGAATTCTCTTCAATATTTATTGTCGTCTTAGATTTCTTGTATCCGAGTCTTTTTCTTTGAATAATCAACATGTCTGGAAATCAATATATTCCATCAGTGGAGGCAAAGCTACAATCATTTCCGTAAATCTCTTTGCCGTAAATTCTTCATTTATAAACTTTCCCTTTTCTCTTTACTTCCGCTTTCAGACACAACTTCCTATCATGAAGCTTTTCCCGTTCATGTCATTTTCTTTCATCTATTCATCGTACCAGCGTATTTTCCCTCAATCAATACCCTATCCTCTCACTAAATCTTTATATTTCTTCGAAAGTTTGTGTTGACTATCTCACAAGATATATATATATATATATATATATATATATATATATATATATATATATATATATATATATATATATCCTATCTAGAGAAGGATAGGTGGCACGTTCCTAGTTTCCCTTTTATTCCGTTATACTTTAAAGAAGATTCTAGATGATGAGAGAAGACCATGGTTACTGCTTTCACCGTTATTTCCTTCCCATCTCTTCTATCTCTCTCATTAGTTTCTCTATTCTCATCCGGGTTATCTCCCCTAATCTTATTCCCTCTACAATAATCAAGGTCACGTGAGTCAACTTATCAAAAAAAAAAAAACATTTCGAAGAATTATGATCTTGTTCAACCCCAGGTCAGATTTGACGAAGCACACCTATGATCATAAACCTTCCAATTATGCCCATCTCATTCATTTTCTTTTTCAGATAAATGAACTTTCCTTTACGTTATCCAATATATTCTTTGGGGCGGGGAGGGGGAGCTTTGACAATTATTTCTAACAGCGTCAACATGTGACAGTGTGCCTGTAATTGTATATTAGGTTAAGTTTATATGTCTGTATAAGTTTGTACGTGCATGTGTTAATGTGTGTGTGAGCAGGTGAGTATATGTGTATGTATGTGTATTTGAGAGAATATGCGAGTGCGTGCACTTATAACTGAGTGTGTGGTGGGGAGAGAGAAAGCGAAATACTATGTGCGTGTGTTTGAGTGTGTGTTTATGTATGTGTGAGTATATGATCTACTTATATAAGTGTATAGATAGAGTCTGTTGTTATGCACAACAGCCATAAAATAGCAGCTGTAATAACGAATACAATCTGGATCCAATGGTTGACTGAAACAACAAGAATCCGATTATATAGTGTAACAATTCAGTATGGTAATGAAGACATGGAAGATATCAGCAAAGGCGACCCAAATGCTGGACATATCCCACCAAAAATGCCTGCTGAATCTCTTCCAGCTCATCCGACAATACAGAATTTCAAATGAGAAAAATCTTTCAGCCAAACTAATCCCAACAGCAGCAAACATTGTGGCACTCTGATTCGTGTCGCTTGGAAGATCACATTTTGTGCCTGCTGGTTACTTGATATAGCAAGACTACAATAATGTGGACACCAGAAGAAAGACAACTACAAACAACCACAGAACATCTGCCACAAGACATTCTAGGAAGGCCCCAAACGCATGAGGAATGATTAGACAGAAGCTAAAACGCTGCTCTAGTAAATCGATTGTGCTTCAGTAGATTGACTGTGCTCCTAGAAAGATACTTCTGACAAACATCCTCCGAAAACCGGTAACCTAAGCAAACTGTAGGTATGCAGCAGTGTATTTTCCAAAAGACAAGATAACCAGGGAGAAACTTGTCTCTTTGCTGAGTCTTATTATTTCTCAATAGGGAAATCTTTCATCCTTTGACAGGTTTTATTTTTCAATCCGTCGAGTAAATTCGGTTGAGGCGCTTTAATCGCCAATTGTTCGAAGGCAGGTTGTACTGGGTTAAATAATACCAACAGCAACAAAGTACAAGCAAATGACGACTATAGATCATAGTAAGTAAACGAAATATCCATTGTATGTACGTGTGTTTATGTTTGTGTGTATATGCATTCATGTGGTCCCATGTTTGTAGATACTAAAGAAAGAGCTCCCTAATCAAGTATAAAGATACAGTAGATGGTTATGTTTCGTCTCTACCCTATCTTTAACTACCAACTCCTCTTAAGATCTGCCAGAAATGTTTAAGTAATGACCCCTCAACTCAATTGCTCACCTTTCAACATCTACTTTTATTATCTATAACTCTTCCACCTGCTTCCATGGAAAATTCTTTTCTTAGTAATCTTTTCAATGTATAACTTATCAACTTAATGCGAACGCACGTTGAAATAAGCATATCTTAATCAACATTTTCCTAATTTCTTTTTAATCTACATATCTCTGTTATCTGTAGAATACAGTTCCTTAAGTTATAGCAGATGCAGAGCACACACACACACACACACACACACACACACACACACACACACACACACACACACACACACACACACATCGCAACACTCTCTTCCTCTCTCTCCCCTTCTCCTTCTTTTTCATACAGACACACACGCGCTTCATATTTTCCTATTGCCCTAATCTTTATATAACCGACCTCTTATTCGATAAAAGACACACCATGCATTTATTCGGCCAGTTGTTAAACGGTTGTCTTTTCCCTCTAGAACTCTCAGTTAATTACACAAGTACGCCAGATAAAGAAATCCACGGCTTTTGTTCACAGAGACTTAATCTATTTCAGTCTTTTCATATACAAATGTTATTCTCCCAGTCATTGCCTAATCTTAGATTCTTGTCTATTTCCCATTCATTTCCCACTGATCTCCATCTTACTTCGAATAAAATGTCGATTTTTTCAGAGATAAAAAGTATTCGTTGAAAGTGAATTCCTTAATAAATTCATTGTTTTTATTTATCGAAAACGATTACAGCAACCATTTAAAATGATAAAAGAGTTTGTTGATTTGGTGGACATTGTTTTTATAATAAATCCAGAACATTTAACAGCTACATAGTTGTTTGCTACATATTTTAGTCATTTGTGTGCATTGCAGCAGTGTTTTTAGGAAGACCAAATGCATGTTTTAGGCATATCAGTCCACAGCGTTCCCGAGCCTATCGCTTGTGGCTTGTTCCTGTAGTTAACCAGGAATATGTTCTTATTTAAGTCTGTCTTCTGAGGTAATGGATGGTACATACAGCATTTAATGACATTCCTAACTTCTTGGGTTAAATCCCATTGAATTCTAAATTTGTCTTTTATCCTGTAAGTCGGTAAAACAAACACCAGTGACATACTAAGATTCAATTTCACAATATATTACCTACTCTACTAGTGTGTGACATTGTGCTAGTTTAAAAAATTATTATTTAAGACTATCATCGGGCACATATCGTTTCACTAAAAGTTGTTAAACTAACCAAAAATATTCTTTTTTTTTTTGTTCTATTTTTAAAAATAACAGAACAGCTCCTAGTCTCAGATTGCAAATATGGGTTCAGATGATATCCAGCTTGAACTACTGCGGGAGATGTATTTAGGGAAAAAAAACCCAGAGATTTTGCGAAAACTGAGTAGAGGTGGATAGAAAAGAAGATCACACGACAATAGGTGGCGTTGGGAGGAGATGCTATGAAGCTTACAAATTTACAGAACCAGAAACTACACTAAATATGAAAAAAAAAGACGTAATTAACCTAATTGTTGCGTTTTGATACTTAATCATTCATTGTCAATGAAATAGCATTTTTATGCAGTCTAGAAAGTTTGTATCTATCAGCAGCATCCAAGATATATGAGTAGCAATACAATATGGGTCACATTTACAGTTTCTAGAAAATCAGCAAATTAGCTGAGACAGGTAATGCTATATAGGCGTGGTGGTGAGGATAAAGAATGGCGTAGTACTATGTTCTTTCATTATTATACTTAATGATTATGATTTGGTGTTGTTGAAGCAGACTACAGAGTAACGTCTGCTACCATGAGAAATCTGGGTTGCATGTAGTCGACACCTGTGTGTGAAAAGGGTGGCAAGGTATCGTTTACGATGAGGTGTGTTCGAAATAAAAATAACAATAACTTTAATGCACAGAAGAAATAGTGTGGGAGACAATACCAATCCTGAAATACTCCAGAGTTGATAAAATATGAATTGAATTTACTTCCATCAACGTAAATTGCAAAGCAGTCTGCAAGAAAGTACAAAATAGTTTGCTTTATTTGCAGACGTGCAACTTACGGAGTCATCTTAGTTGACGCGTGACAGATAAAAGCACTCTGCAGTTTGGGGAGCAATGTGATATTGCCTTTTTTGTTTTGGCCTTAGACATTGCGAAGACAGATGAAAACCTTTCATTTAATAAGGGTATTGTAAGTTCCTTCATGTATTATGAGGAGCTGGTGAAATGTTCCTGGCTTTGGGTAAAAGAAAATACAGGAGGATCATTTAATTATGATTGTATTCAACATATTCCCCTCACAGATTCACACACTTATTGCAGCCGTCCTTCAATTTTTCAAAGCCTTGTAAAAGAACTTAGAAGGTTGAGCCTCCAATCAGGCCTTACGTGACACCCTTAAAGCCAGGAACTTTTCAGTGTCCCCTCGTATATGCAATGTTCTCTTCTACAGCCGCAATTCATGTTGAAAGCCAACTATTTGGAGGATTGGATTGGAGACTTTCACTGTGGAAGGATTAGGTTGAAACATTACTCCACCCATAAATGTTGTCACATTAATCGCAAATAAAGCATAATGAATTTATAATAATTTTGAGGAATCTTTAATGAAACAAGTCTCAGAAGATTTTGTCTTTTAATGACAAGTATACAATTTCCTCTAATTTGGGTCAGAAGTCTTTATATTTATAATTTACTAAAGGTTAGAAAGTAATTTTACTGAAATTCACTCTTGAAACCCCTTTCAACTATAATACAAAAATTATATATCAAGAGCGTTCTGTGTATTCTTCAACATCATCCTGCTATGCAACATTTTGCTTCTTTTCGAAGAACTTAAGGCTGGGTTTAGAGTAACAGTGAGTTCCAGATTAAATAATGTTTATCATTAGCAGTCTTCAAACAATTACTCTTCTTTCTCGAAC
>NC_142943.1:45503668-45571168 GCF_046866305.1 Octopus bimaculoides
AGGAAAATTCATCTCCATTATTGAAAAAAAAAAAAAGCAATTAAAACCATGTTTTTCTTTGCAAATTCTGTGCTTGCTCGCTGAGCAGTAAATCTGATTCACCTGCGACCACTTTCCAGACAACTTACCAAATCGTTCTCTCGGTTAATTTCTCCACATCCCAAACCTACAATTCTAAATCGCCAAGGATTTCATTTAAACTGTGCTGTTCCAATACATCTGGAAGAAGAATTCCTACCATGGAGAGCTGTTTAGCCAACTTCATTACCTCTGTGAGATGCTGATCATCAAGAGAGTAACAGGAGCTTCCATGTACTGTACAAATTATGAATAGGTATTTCGCTTGCCAAATTGTAACACAGATTCCTAGTCTAGTCTCTTGCATAGCTTCAACCAAGATCACTTTCCTAGAACTTTCGTTTTTTGTTCATGTCACACTAACAAATCAGACAATAATTTAGTGAAACTTCATATATTTGCATTGCAATCGAGTTTTACTTTTGGAGTAAAAGCTTACTTCCACTGATTTATTTTCCAACTTTCTATAAAGCTCAAATAGAGCTCACAATGGAATACAAACCGCTACCCGTGAATTGTACTGCTACCAGATAAAAAAAAAAAAACTCACTCACCAACACCCTTTATAAATACTTACCAACGGATTTTCTATTTCTATTCTATTCTATCTATTCTTCTTCGGCTACTACTACTACTACTACTACTACTCATTTAAGATATCAAGTTGTAAACTCCCTTAACCTACCATCTCACTTCCACTTATCTTCCTACACAAACGTCACCATTCCTTCTTTCCTAGAGTTGCAAACCCTCTGGAGTTCCCTTCTCATCTCACGTTTAGTAGTGCAGACGCCAAACTGGAAATGCTTAAACTGAACATCAAAACACTAGGCTAGAGAGAACCTTGAAGTTCACAATCAATGCTTCTCTTTCTCTAGCAAAATATCAGCATCGACATCAGAAATCTTTTGTCGCTTTATCGAGCTCAGTAATTTTTTTACTATTTATTTTAATGAATGATGTAACTGAATGACATAATTGAAACGAAATACAGTGCAAGATTTTTCTTTTCGTCGATATACAAATGCGGCCATCCTAAGGACTTCTACCGAATTTCCGATGACTGAATTTTATTATTATGCGACCCGAATCTATTATTAAAAATACGTATTTAAAGTATCTTGCAGCAGGATCGATCTCGGAACCAGACAGTTACAAATCAAACTTGAAACCCCTTGACCATACTTATTCTCTTCTCCAATAAATACATTTTCTACACAGATTATTTATACAACAGGTTGGAGAAAAATCTAGTAAATATAACAAAGAGGATGTCTGGCTAAAAAGAAATCCGTTAAAGCAATATTCTGAACAAAGACAAAATGAATATTTAATGATACAAAAAAGAGGTTATGAGGTTAGAGAGAGAGCTGTTACCTCAATAACTTGCCGAACAAAGGCTGTATAAAAATAAGCCGTAATGTAAGTAATGTTGCTGTTGAGATTGACAATGAAATAGTTTAAGTTGATAACGAGTTTTACGTCATAATAATTATGTCTGCTTGTAAATATGTGCAAATGAATAAATATGCACGTGTAAGTACATGCGTTCGTGTGTCGTGGTGGTAGTGGTAAATATTTGTACGTATGTTTGAGCACGAACGCAATTTCTGTGAATTTGTGAGGAAAATATATTATTAATTCGACACGGTAACCACGAACTCGGTACATAAAATGATTGATAATTTGTTGAGTATGTGCCACGTACGAAATACGAAAATTGCTTTAGAAAATAGAACGAACTTCAAAATATTTCATGGTTTAGAGATCAAAGAAATATTTGGAATAATATTACCATTATGTTTTACTTATAACTATAACGGTCTTTTCTCTCTCTCTCTCTCTCTCTATTTTTTCCTTTTTCTTTTTTGGTAATAAAAAAATGGGAAAAAGTAATGATACCAAAGAACTGTTGCCCGTAGCTGTATAAAGAAATGATCTTTGATGTCCATGCTAGAACAAAGTTCCGGAAGTATATATAAAAATGTCTACCGTTTATGCATATTTATCTGTGTTTTGTACAAGGAGACGCAGAAAATGTATGATACGCAAACGTTGAATGTATGTGAATAAATGAATACATTGTACATGTGCGGAGGTATAAAACTTCTGGCTTTAATTTTACCGAAAAGTAATGGCGCTCAATAACTATAAGACAAAATAGTTTGTAGCTCAGTGACGGTAGATTTGTAGAATCAGTAGAAAGACAGAAAAAGTACCTTGCGACATTTAGTTGTGTTGCTTATATTTCTGAGATCAAATCCTGCTAAGGCCAATTTTTTTCATCCTTCTCAGGTTCTGGCGGTAGTGAGTCATTCTAATCAGCTACATTCCTTCCATCACATTTGAGGTCCTTGTGCCTACGTAAAGAAAATATCCTGGCCGTCACTGGCAAGCAAGTATAACTTGAAAACATGTGTCGTACTTCGGCAAAGCGTTTTAGTGCTTATTTAGTGGACACTGTTTTGATCCCCAGAACATTTGGCCAAGCAGAAAATCGAGAATGTGATAGCTGAAGGAATAAAAACTTCTGCCTACGCCTGGTTGATATGCAGTGATACAATCAGAAATGAAGTAAGTACCTTGCTCGAGGACACAACGCGGCACATGATTCAGGAGTCGAACCGACGACCTTACGATCGTGAGCCTTAAGTAGTGTTGTTTTTTGACAGAAATGGTAAATACTGAATACCTTAAGATCTTCATAATTATGGTCCTTCATGTTTCTGGTTCGAATTCGCCGAGGGGGATCGATAAAATATGTACCAGTTGAGCACTGGGATCGACGTACACGACTTACCTTTTCCCGTGGTTACCGTGTCGAATTAATAATATATTTTCCTCACAAATTCACAGAAATATGTACCAGTTGAGCACTGGGATCGACGTACACGACTTACCTCTTCCCGTGCCAGAATTTGAAATTAATATTAACCGGTGTTTTGTAGAAAATACTTCGGTAAGTTTTGAAATCGAATGATTGCGTTTAAAAATGATCTTGTATCGAATTTACGATTTCATTCTCATACAAGTGTTGTAAAATATAAATAATTAAATTTTAGCGGGGAAATATTACCCCAAATCCTTAGAAATTTGAAGACAATTCTGAGTTCAGACCTCCAAAATACTCCCTCCGTTCTATTCAGGATCCCGTCAAGCCACTCTTGAGTATTCCGATATAATAACTTAACAACGACATCATAGAAATCATCGTCATAATAGTTCCTGATTTAAATTCTCATCATTGCAAAAATATTTAAACATTTTAAGACACTAAATCTTTCTTATATTTTTTTGTTTCTCATTATAGTATTTGCTGCTTCGATATATACGATTTAATCCCTTCCTCGGAGATTGCTAGCCTTGAGCCAAAATTAGAAACCATTCTCTGTTGAAGATGATGATTTGTAAACGGATTTCCTAAAATAAGTAATGAATCTGAATTCCATTCCGTTTTACATAAATAATTCTGCATTTCCCAATGCATTCTATAATGCTGATCGCTACCTTTACAGTAGGAAACATCCATTTCTGACCCAAATAAACAGTCTTCCCAGCAAAAGAAAATCAGTATTTGAGAAGTTTAACGCAATACATATCCATCATTCTTTCATTTTGAAATAAATATAACAAGGTTCTCTTTATCACAAACTACATACATGTCACATTGTGGTATTTGAACTTGAAGATGAGCTTGGTTAAGATCTTCCCAAAATAGAAAGAAAATTAAATCGTTTGTGCCTAAACCAACGCTGGAATATCCTCTGCTCTCGAGGATTGGGGCAAAGAATGTAAAGAGACTTGATTAACAGAAAGATAGTTTGTCCAGCGATCTGCAATCCTGTCATCTAACATTCTCTTCGAGAGATAAGATATGCATTATGTAATTTTCTGGGAATTCTTCCATTGAGAAACTGTCAAAATGTCTAATAAGTAACTTTTACAGAAATAATTACCATTTGCCTTATAAAAAATAGATGAAGTCGTCTTGGATCAAATAAATTTGTTGAGTGATGATAGGAAGAAAAGAAATTGTATAATTTAAGAGGTTGAAATTAGAGGTATGCTCTACCTGACAAAGGTGACGGATTGTCAGAATCGATAGAGTGACGGACAACATAAATTGTGGTATTTAGTTACGTCCCTTTCTTCCCTTCGTCAAGAAGCTAATGAAATAAAATACCAGTTAATAACTGGCTCGACCATACCGCTCACACACCCACATACACACATAGAAAACAGTTTTAGTTTGACCGTCCTCTTGGACGCTTCAATGATGTCACGTGAGCACGCCATCCGTCACGGTCCTCCATGCATGTTCTTAATTTGTCGCCATTTACCATCCCACTGTCCTGAAGCAAGTTGTCCACAGAGACTTAGACGTTTTCTTTCCCTGTTCATTCTTCCCTCAGCAGCCTATCGTTTGACCAGTTGACACTGGTTCTTCTGGGTGCTTTGCCGCAATGACTTGCAATTCTCATTCTTTGATGAATCTTATCAGCCACTTTGGGTAGACCTTGATAAAACTGCTCGCTGGTTAAATGAATTTTCCATATAACGTTCAGAGCCATTCTAAATATTCCTGTGTAGCAGCCGTCTATTTATTTATTTTTTTAAATTCAGACCCCGAGCAACCAAATCACCTCTAATAAAGTATACATTCCGAAATAGTTTAATGAGAATATAAACCTAATTCTAATTGCAGTTAGGTTTCATTGTAGTAAAACTGTGGAAATAATTATAAAATAGAATATTTTCTATTTAACACATCTTTCTACTAATTAAATATTACGTTTCTAGTTGCAAATTAATCTTTAGGAAAAGAGTTCATTGTCTTAAATTAATCAGTTAAGACTTTAAGGTGATACTTCATTGCTTTTATAGATGGATTTTTCAATATGTTCCACCGTTCATCACCACCACCACCACCATCACTACCACCACTACCATCATCATCATCGTTTGCGCCATTCCATCATTAGTGCCTTCATTAGTGACCCACTAATGTGTTTGTTTTCAACAACACTTACATTTCCGCTGTTACTAGAGGCTGCATTATTGATATTGAATTTCTCTGCACACGGTTACATTAAACATGATATTGCACACATGGAAAGGTATTTAGCGGTGAGTACATAACGCAACATAATCTGCAGAATAATATTCTTGTGAAGTAATATGTAGAACTGACATTACACCGACTCATGACGTAGTTTCTCTTCTATAATAGAATCACAGAGTTATGTTGCTAAGAAAATATTTTTTTGTTTTAAATGAGCTAAGGAAAAATAACTCAGGTGATCCGATGCCATAAATTTAGAAAAGTCAGGGAAGGATGATGTTCTAAATAACATATAATAGAAATTCACAGTTCATTGGAATTTTTCTTAGTTGGGAGGAATCCAGTGATAATTAATTGTTAAGAAAGGGGAGATAATTTCATGAAATTAAGAATTAATGCATTGTGTCGTAAATTGTTGTCATGCATGATTTCATGTTATAATTGATATAAAACCTTGACATTACGTTTCTAAACTAGCAACGATTTTTTGTTACGTGAATTGTTCGAGACAGAAATAGACTTTAGCTGTATAGATGCTTACTTCAAATGATAACATTGAAAATATACCTGTACCTTCTTTCTACATTTTTAATTATTTAGTTTCATTTATTTATATATTTTCTTTTAATCATTTCCAGATTCCAAACTCAATACTTCATCACTCACAAACACGTGATTAAAAACAGAAATAGAACAATAAATTGGTTAGCTATAATTAATAGAGTGTGTTGTTGCGAGTTGCTGCTTCTACTTATTCTATCCAACCTATATCACAATAAGAAACGTTTTACAAAGAAAAAAAAGCACCAAAGAATGTATTTATATCATCAGCAAAAACCGTTAAACATTCCCGACATTATTTTAGTACTGTCATCACTAGGGTCTATTTTTCACTCTTTATATTCATTTTCTAAAACTCATCGTCTTCCAATTGTAATTCTACAGAACTCTGTTTTACTTTTCCAACTGTACTCCCATCTACTCCTTTATTCTTTTTTTATTCCTTTTCCATTTTTTCTGCCTCGTCTTTTGTCTTTTTTTCTTTCTTGTTTCAAATATTCATCGTTAACGTCATCCTTCCTGTCGTTCGTTTTTATTTACTAGTCCTCGTTTTGCTACTAATTATAACGAACCAAACAATAGCCCAACAATTGATAATACCACTTTGCATTAATGCAGCTGGGAGCCTAAAAATATTTTAATTAATCAAATATTAAAAAGAGGAAACTTCTGTTGGATTCCTCCATCTAATAGAAATAGCAACTAAATTCCTCTCAAGTTACGCTTTTTACGTTTTAACTAAAGAAGGGTATATTGAAATATATAGTCCTTGGTATACAAAAACACATGTTCAGAAATCATTTGATTATACGTGCTCCTGGTTATGGGGGTTAAATAACAACATTGCAGCTACGTTGACCTCCAGAAATGATTCTATGTCATTCATTCAACTCTTTTGGCCTTTTTATGTAATTTATCCGTAATTGTACTCGAAATAAATATCACTGTATTCTCACACACACACACACACGCATACATACATACATACATACATACATATACACAGACACACAGTCTACACAAACGCGCGTGCGCACACGCACTCAAATTCCCCTCGGTCCGATACTTCAGGACTAACTAAAATGGCTTCTTTCCATCCGTCATTTCCATAAACTTACGAACGTTGCAAGTTCTTCAAATGCACAATAGAATTATTATTTCACTTTTTTTTTCTTTTATCTGAAGCTTCGAGATATATTTATATTCTCCTCCTACGTATCATCATCGTCACCACCACCACCACCACCACCACCACCACCACCACCATTGTCCTTTTCATCGTCATCATTTTTTAATTATAGAAATGTAGGTCGATGGCAGGAGGATGACGGGGACAGAATGGTAACTCTACTGACGGTGACGTTGATAGGATAGAAAGAAGGGCGGTTTCGGTTACGTTACAGTCTTATTTAAAACAATGAACGTGCCTTGAATACAAATGTAAGTTGAAGGGCGATTTCATCAGGCCAACAACGAGGACAAACAACATATAAAACATAGCAATAATCGTTTGCTAGCAACCCAACCAATGTTTGGTAAAAAGTTCCAGGGTACAAAAAACAGAAGTAACTAACTACTCAGATATGACGTCACTAGGTAGACTTTACCTTTCATCCTTTCGGGGTCGATGCAATAAGTACAAGTTCAGCACTGGGATCGATCTAATCGACTTCCGCCGAAATTGCTGAGTTTCTACCAAAACTTGAAAGCATTATTATCACTTTTTTTTTTTGCTTCTTCTTTCAATTTTGTTTTCATTTCTTTCCGAGTGTCTTCTCGACTCCTAGGGCAAAGAAACTCACTGTATACATTGGTAGGCCATTAAACTAAACACGTGGAATCCGAATCAAACTCTTTACAATGATGCATGTCAATTCCCAATAAATATATTGAGTGCTCTTTCTTTCGTTTCTCCACTCATTCATGTACTTAGCTTTTACTTTATATATATATAAGATCAGTTTCAGCTCAAAGTTGTGGCCAAGCTGGGGCACAGCCGTTTTGCTACATTGTTATTATCGAGGGCCTCCTCTGATATGTAGCATTTGGTGAATAAGGGAGTTTGGTGTCGCCGCCCTCATTTGCGCCTCCTGCCGTGAGGTAGGTTCATCTGGGACTCTCGACAGGAAGAGATCCAGTTTGTTTAGAAAACACCTACATCCACTTTATGTAGGTCCCTCAGGCTCTTTGGGAGAATATTAAAAAGCTATGGGCCCTTGAAGCCCGGGCTGTTGCAGTAATTGGTCCTGAAGCGTGACGGCATTGTTGGGATCTTTGGCACCGTGCTGACATTTGTATAGCTTTCAATGCCAAAATTTGGCACAACGCCTTCCAGAATATTCCAGATGTATATTACTACATATCTCTCCCGCCTTCTCTCCGGGGAGTAGAGTCTTAGCTGTTTTAGCCTTTCCCAGTAGCTGAGCTGTTTCAGTGAAACGATCTTCTTTGTGAAGCTTCGCTGGATTGCTTCAAGGTCCGCTGTTAATTTTACACTGTGGGGTGTGCATAGCTGGGAGCAGTAGTCAAGGTGGCTGAGGACGAATATTCTCAAGAGGATCATCATAGTTTCCTTCTCTCTGGTTCTGAAGGTTCTCAGGATCCAGCCAGCTAGCCGTCTGCACTTTGTTGCCATCTTGGTAATGTGCACTTGAAAAGAGATATCATCACTCATGCCGATACCCAGGTCCCACACTGATTTAGGTTCCGGAATTGTTATCGCTCCTGAGCCAGTGTACTCTAAGCTTTTCGTTCACTTTTGGGTGCTGGTAGCGCAGGGCTTGGACTTTTCCAGCATTAAACTGTATATTATTGTGCTCATCCCATCCGTAAATTGCGTCCAACACCTACTGCAGGCGTGCAACATCAATAGAGTTTCGTATTTTCTGTCATACTTTCGTATCGTCTGCGTAGCTAGCAAGGGTGGCTATCCGGGGAGCTGAACGCATATCTGAGAGGGCCACTATGCAAAGCAGTGGTCCCAAAACAGTTCCCTCTGGAACACCACTCACTATTTGTGTTTTCTTTGAAGTGGCTCCATTGGCCACTTCTTTCAGAAAGTTAGGTAACCACTCTCCAAGTTTTCCAGCTATGCCGAGATCGCGCAGTTTGTGGCATATCATACCATGATCAACTTTATCAAAAGCTTTTGCAAAGTCAGGGTATATTACGTCCACATTTGAGTTGTTGAGTAACTGTTTCAACATCCAGTCATTGTGCTGTAGGAGCTGGGTCAGGCAGCCCCTACCTGGTCAACAACCATGCTGGGTATCACTCAGCAAGTCGTTTCCTTCAAGGAATGCGATTAATTACCCTCTGACTATTCGTTCCCTGACTTTGCTGATGTGTGAAGTCAGAGAAATAGGCCTATAATTTTTGGCATTTGCTCTGCTTCCTCCTTTATGGATTGGACATATTGTTCCCTCTTTCAGTTTGCTTGGCAGCTTGCC
This sequence comes from Octopus bimaculoides, assembly GCF_046866305.1. Taxonomy (NCBI): domain Eukaryota; kingdom Metazoa; phylum Mollusca; class Cephalopoda; order Octopoda; family Octopodidae; genus Octopus; species Octopus bimaculoides. The sequence continues at coordinate 45,512,819 of NC_142943.1, forward strand.
GTTTGCAAGAAAACTCTGGAAGAGAATCTCTAGTGGTTTCGCCAGGGCACGTTTACACGATTTGAGGAGGATTGCTGGGAAACCATCAGGACTAGCAGTTGAGTTTATGTCCACCTCATCTATGGCTTGTAATATATCTTCTTCGCTAATCTCGATGTAATCCATCGTAACTGCCTCGCTGGTTATAGGTGAGGCAGCAAAGAAATCCACTGGTTCGTTCACTTGCCTGAATTCCGACGGGGTTGTAAAGGCACTTTTGAACTGGTCATGGTCATGTGTGTGTGTGTGTGTGTGTGTGTGTGTGTGTGTGTGTGTGTGTACACAAATTTGGTAATATATATGTCTTTAGAATGCCATCAACAAGACACCCAAAGTTCTCCTTGGAGTGGAAGCTAGAAGGTAGAAAAAGGAAACATGGACGCCCATGGAAGTTCTGAAGGATCTAGATGCTGAGGTGTTTGAGCTGGAAAGATGCCAGATGGTGATCTTTTGTTGCTGCCCAATGTTCCACGTGGAATAAGGGGAACTCACTACTAACTCTATATAAACTTCTTTATACAAGGAGTGGAACAATTGCAAACCAACAACACAGAGACATATTAGAATAAATATATTGATTAAACTTATCTTTTACTTGGCCCAGGGTTTTGGTATGGAGAAACTATAAGGAAATAGTTAAATTTAGGTCGTAAATGTAAGGGCATTTATTTGTCGTCATTGGAATGAATTCAGTTACAAAACTGATAAAAAATATTCTGTTACCTTTGTGCCTCGCAATGCGAGGAGCCGCCAAAATTTTCGGACCCCGATAATGCTGATAATTTTCTCCGCCACGTTCATGTCTCCCTTTGATATTTCCGATGAGGGAAAATAACTCCCAACCGAAAAGTCAGATCATAGTAAGAGATTAGTCTAAAACGTTCATTATATTTTAATGCGTCTCGGTTGTTGATTTGTGATTGTACCAAAGAGACTTCTTTCGAACCATGGTAGATTCTACATGTCATTAACGTAAGATCTTTGTTTAGCCAATTGGATCCGCATGTTCAATTTTTTTCTTTCGTCTGCATTAACATCTATTTTTGTTTTGTTCTGCCATAACTACTCTGGCGAAGCATTTAGACGCGGAAACTGAGAAGTAACTGCTTATGGCTTCAACTAAATTAACTAATTAGATTAATTAAAAATATATATATAGTGTGTGTGTGTGTGTGTGTGTGTGTGTGTGTGTGTGTGTGTGTGTGTGTGTGTGTGTGTGTGTGTGTGTGTTTTATAGTAAACAAACTATAAGCTCCCGATCCGACGATTCAATTGACACGGTTCTTGTTGTTTTTGCCTACCAAATAATAATCAGCCTAATCTCTGTCAAATGAAAATTTAAAAATATAAAAAGAGTGAATATTGTAGTCCTAGATAAACTGTGCCTGAAACGTAAAGGCGAGTGGGGGGGGGGCAACAACTGGATCATGCCTACTTGATCGAGGATGACGAGCAAGAAGTTAATGAAATGAAGAACTTTTAATACATCTAACAGAAAATCGTTTTCCTTCAGCTCAACCAGTCTGCTGTGTCATTCACAAGTCATGACACGTAAAAAGGTTACTGTGTCAGCAAAGTGTCATAACCAACAGAAGGTTTCTAATATCAGCAAGTTACCATATGTAAGACTAAAATATCAAGGACCCGAGAAAAGTTACAATAACGAGTCTGCGGTCAGTTTTCAAATCAAAATTAACAGGAAGTTTATGGCATGTACTTCGTGAGTAGAGTGGGCCTTAGAAGAAGCAGTAAAGTGCTAAAGAATTTATTATCGACTGAAAATGAAAGATATAGTCGTAGGCAATTTCTTCGAGACCAGCCTCTATTTTTATGAAGTGGATGAGTTTATAGAACGACGTGACATGTTTTTATAGTATGCCAACCAAACTTACAAAGAGTTTATTGTCTTTGAAATAACTACTGCTGGGTGTCAACTCCAACAGTAACTTCACCAAAAAACCCCGCTCACCCCATTCATAAAAACAACCATTCCCTTGTTTACGAAACTCCCCTTCATTGACAATAACTAAGGACAAGCGTTACTATGTCACTATGATTTCATTCTTATCAAAGTGTCCTAAATTATATTATATATCTCCACTCAAGACTATTTGCATTTTTTCTTTTACTTTTTACAAGCCAAGTTCGAGCTTATAAATAGTTAAGTTGGCGGTTTGTTCATATATTATATATGAATATACATTTATATTTAAATATATGTATGTATGGTCATATATATATATATATATATATATATATATATATATATATATAAGTGTATGTGTAATATATTATATTAAGTATATATCACTCTCTCTCTTTCTCTCTTTGTGTGTGTATGTATGTATGTGTGTCTATATATATATATATATATATATATATATATATAGCTATATGTTCGGTCATAGACTGACCAATGGTTTCGCATCCATAAAGCGTTTAGCTTTATAGACGACTCGTCAGACTCCAATGGCCGCCGGTATATAACCTCTCTTCAAACTGGAGGTAGAAAACCGTGACCGTCAGTTAATTTGTAAATAAAAAATAATATACACTGTCTGAGCCCTAAACGAGTTATCGTCCTTAGACCAGTCTGGTTGGCCAACCTAATGGACTTAAGGGGCGAACAAGGAATCTCCGCTCTTAGGCCGGTTCTAGTCCGCAAGTACTTTTTACAGGCCTAATCGATAAACGGGAAATCCCCTGCTGGCAGAAGATAGCATTTGAAAAGATGGGGCAGAGATAGAACAAAGCGCCAACTTGACTGTTTAAAATCCTGGAATTCGTTTCTGAGATATATCTTCCAACCAACCTGAAAACGAGATCCTGACTTCACCGACCAAAACTAAATTCTTTGCTTCGTGCGGCTTTTATTCTTTCTGTTTGAAAGTATAAAATTCAGATAAAGTAAGCTACATTTAGTTGACAGTGTCATGATTTTGCCTGGTTGTATTCTACTAACGTATCTTGAAGTTACGTGGATGTAAAGGATCAATGAAGTGACTCCGAATCTGATAAAAAAAAATGTGTTACACACATACCAGAAAGATTACATGAAGGCGAGTGGTCTGTAAATCAAACAGAACATACTTTTATCAAGCCAGCAAACTAAGGCAATAAATCTAAATAATCATCGCTCATGTCTCGTAACAACACAATGGTTTACTTGATATTTTAATTAGAGCGTTATAAGGAAAACCACATATTAATCCCAAGTTTGCATTACTCTCATCTGCTAGGGATTGCGTATGTTTAATGCATTTCAAAAGGAAAGCAATGAAGACGGCGAATAACTAAATCCCAGATGATGTACTTTGAGATATATTTAGCGCAGGTTAAAAATATCTCAGAGAATTCAATATGAGAAACAGGAGTCTGCCAGACCAGTCACCTTCTGTTAGCACTGTTAATAAACTATTTGAACTAAGCTTACAAGCCATTTTCTAATTAAATGCAGGTTTATAGTTTATATATAGAAATAGCAATAGAGAATGTACAAACGATGCCTTCAGCTAGTGTTTCCCTAGCGGGAATTAACTGCCGTGTAGGGGCCGAGCAGTTCGACGAATCAGTAGAAAGAGAAAAAATAATTTGTTTTTTAACAAAGAAAAAAATGCAAGTTTTGTGTTAACATTTTGGTGATGATGACGATGATGATGAAGCACAAAGACTGAAATTTGGCGGGAGGGGACTAGTTGATTACATCGACCCCTAATGTTTCACTGGTACTTATTTTATCGACCCCGAAAAAATGAAAGGCAAAGTCGACCTCAGAATGTAGAGACAGATGAAATAGCGCTAAGCATTTCGCCCAGCGTGCTAACGATTCTGCCAGCTCGCCGCTTTCTAAATAATAATAATAATAATAATAGTAATAATAGTTTATTAGTCACAAGTGCCGAACACAAAACACATAGGAACAATACAACACAAGGGACAAGTGGGGTTTAGTACAAAGTCGTGTAAAAAATAATTGACAATAACAATTAATAATAAAAGGCGGGGTTTCATCCGAAGGGCAACCGAGGAACCCCACACATCCTGGTTGTTCCAACCGCCTGGTGCACCTCAGCTGGTGCCTCTCCTTCACAACTCATCCGGTTTACAAGTGAATGTTCAGAATAGGCCCATTCACAACGGCCATCTTCGCTGGATTCACCCACCTTTCAACAAAAGAACTGAGGCAGAACTTCCCTTCCACCCTCACTTTCTTTTGAAGTGGAACTTGAAAAAAGGGGATGAGGGCTTGGCCGAAGAGGAAGTATTTCTGTTCAGTCCTTTCAGTCTCGTTCACCACACTACCTCCTTCGCCAAAGCCACTAGACAGAGGAAACTGCCATTTCTTCACGGCTAAAAGAAGGCGCGGGGCGATCTTCATGATGGACTCGGCTGACAACCGGATCCGACCTACACGTGTCAACAGCTGTTCGGCAAAGCTCCACTAGACAGTGATGCCCGGACACTGGACGAGAGAATGCAGGACGGTTACATCGCCCTGCACACATCTCGGACAGATCCGTCTGACAGCATTTTCGTATCTCTAGAGCTTGTCTCGAACCGGCAGAGACTTCCAGATAATGAAATAAATATAAAATAATCATATAGGCGCAGGAGTAGCTGTGTGGTAAGTAGCTTGCTTACCAGCCACATGGTTCCGGGTTCAGTGTCACTGCGTGGCACCTTAGGCAAGTGTCTTCTACTATAGCCTCGGGCCGACAAAAGCTTTGCGAGTGGATTTGGTAGACGGAAACTGAAAGAAGACCGTCGTATATATGTACATGTACATATATATATGTGCGTGTGTGTGTGTGTGTGTGTGTGTGTGTGTGTGTGTGTGTGTGTGTGTGTGCTTGTCCCCTCAACATCGCTTGACAACCGATGCTGGGGTGTTTACGTCCTCGTAACTTAGCGGTTCGGCAAAAGAGATTATAGAATAAGTACTAGGCTTCCAAAGAATAAGTCCTGGGGTTGATTTGCTCGACTAAAGGCGGTGCTCCAGCATGGCCGCAGTCATATGACTGAAACAAGTAAAAGAGTAAAGAGTATACAATAAGTTGAAGAACATGTAAAGCATTTGTAGTTACCCACGCTCGACCGGGAACCCTCTGGGTGATTGAGTGTCCGGTTGGACCGGACACCCAATCACCCTACCCTTCATTTTACTTCTTTCGATGCATCAAAAGTCGTCACTGTCAGTATTTTGGATGTAGGACAGTTTAGGAATATCCTAAAGTGTTTTAATATATTTATCCAGTGCGTCTTCGCTATTCATTTGCATTACTGTAAACTCCCTGACGTTTCCTTGGGGAAGCGGAGCCCTCTCGTAGTTTTCGTTGTCTTTTGTTGTGCGTTTACACATTTTTGAGGATAGATTTTTTTTTTTCTTATATTTTCAGCGAGGGTTTGTTCTAGTTCCTTCTGCATCTCCAGTTCACCAAGAACGATTGGTTGTTGTTGCTGGTTACTACAGTTGCCGAGGATAGGGTGTCTACTCGTTTCCAGAGCCAGACATGAAGTGATCTCCCCAGTTATTTGTGGGGCTATGATTGACTGTGTTCTGGAAACTGGGGCCTGCTGATTTTGTTGCTTTCTTAGTTGCGCTTTGCTGCTTTCATCTGTCTTAGTGTTTTCACTTCTTCGGGTATAAAAAAAAAGACTATCAAGTAGTCTTTACCAAGAAATGTATAAAATCTAGGCTTTGCCCCGCCCTTTGTTTCATGCTCTCAAGTGAGCTTAGCTCTGGTCTGACCGTATGGGCTTCGGACCTCATTACGATTTGTAAACGCATCTTGGCCCTTCCTAATCACATGTTGCTTCTCGTAATCTCTTCCCTAACCTTTACCCATCCCTGCTGCGATACAGGAAAAAAAAAAACTAGCGACCAGCCACTGATATACACCGCTTCCAATGTCTCTCATCGTCATTTCTGTATTTCTCTGTCAAAACCACAGAGGCATATTGGTAAGTTTTTGACTGTTTCAGCCATTATTTTGGCTGAGTTTTCAATCCTGAACGTATAGCAGTATCATAACCGTTACTCCTCCAAACGAGACAAGAATTTCCTGTAGTAGTTCTCTCAAATGCTATTTCGACAGGAATTAGAAACCACGGCCATCCATCATGATGCACAAATATGTTATTTTCTCTTTGCCTTCTCTTACATTAGATTATAAAGCTCAGAAATACGGTCAGATTTTAAACAATTCTCTCGCTTGATTCTTTTTCCTGAGATTTTTTTTACAATTTAGTCTGTATAATGATAGAGACAAAACTGGCTTATTTAACACTACTTCTAAATGCAATGTTGTTTGTAAGTATTATTATTATTACTGCTAAAATTCATAATATTTGTTAAACCGTTCGACAGAATTTCTTTTTCCATTAAATGTTCATATATGAACATTTAAGTATTCATTTTTTTTTTTTTTTGTTAAATATTCATTCTCTTTTCCTTTTTGTTGTGAACGTCTATTCTATAATTTTTTGAGGCCTTTTCTCTTTGTGATCTCTTTTCTTATTTTCGTTTTGTTGAGAATCTAGCAGAGATTTTTCTGTAAAGTGTCATCAAAAGGTGAAAGCAAATGAAATATGAAGTCGGTAAAGGCAAACCCGTTTGGTCTGCACCCGGGGTATCAGATCAAAATTTCCAAGCAACTTTCTCATGGGTAGGTACTCCAATGAATGACATTTTCAAGTAGTAGTCGTAGAGAGAGAGAGAGAGGGAGGGGGAGAGAGAGAGAGAGGGAGAGAGAGAGAGAGAGAGAGAGAAAGAAAGAAAGAAAGTAAGAAAACTCGACTGCTAGAACCGTTCAAAAAGTTACTGTAACAAGAGGAGAATGCAAGAACCGAGGGAAGAACAATAGAACAAGCAAATGGAAAGAGATGGAATTACAAAGCCAATTCATGCAACAAACAGACGATGTTTAGAAGTGAAGAACGCTGTGTTTGGCTAACAGTCGGGAGCTAGAAACGAAAGACTGAAATGTTAATCGTAAACCGCTCGGGAACAAACCATCAGAACAAGTCTGATAAGAGCAAAGATCGACAAAACTTAGTCAGATAGTGAATGTAGAATCTCCAGGAAAGGAGACGTAAGCATCAGTTATTCTTGAATGAGTGCAGTATACTAGCGCAAAAGGAGTATAAGCGCAGGCATGACTGTGTAGGTAAAAGAGTGCATTGGGATATTAGTTTAGTGTGTGGCTTCAAAATAACAAAAAAGTAGTATAAACACGAACTAGAAGCTGTGAAAAAGAATAGGAATTACAGAATTTGATGACACTTCTCTCATAAAGATTGATCATACTATTGGAGCAAGGAGACTAAATATGATTGAAGAGGACAAAGGAAAGAGTGTAAGATTTAGCAATACCATATAACAGAGTAGATACCAAAGAAATTGAAAAATACCAGGACCTAGATCGAGAAATAAAATGATTCTTGAGCACAAATGTGACAATTGTCCTCAAGAATATGTCTTAGGGTTCGTGCAGAATCTTTCGTTTTAGGGTAATTTGCATAGTAGATAAAATAGGTCAAGTTAGCAACCATGGCGATCTACACGAGTGTTTCTTATCCCAAACAACTAAGAAATGTTGGCTACGAATTTTGACACAAGGCCAGTAATTTCGGCAGAGGGAGCAAGACGATTCCATCTACTCCAGTGCTCAACTGATACTTATTTTATAGGCTCCGAAAGGATGAAAGGCAAAGTCTTCCTCGGCGTTTTGACCAGCGTGCTAATGGTTCTGCCAGCTCGCCGCCCTATAGATTAACAATGTTAAAATATAAACAAACTGTTTTGAAGACTCTCTTTGTAATGAAATATTTTAAGACTATGCCTTATCGCCGATTCTTTGTGTATCTACCATACTCTCATTCTAATTGCAGACAAATTATTTTTATTCTTTACTTTGGAAAAACTAGCTTTTTGATACATACGTACGAGGTGGGTGCTGAAAAGTTCCTGGCTTTAAGAGTATTGTGAAAGGCTTATTTGGAGGCTTAACCATCCGAGTTCTTTTACGGGGCTTAGAAAAGCTGAAGGCCTGCTTCAATAAGTATGTCAGTCTGAGAGGGGAATACGAGGTTCGATCAATAAGTATCCGGACTGTTGCTGTAGTAATGAAGCTAAAGCACGTAGAGTAAAGCCATGTATGTTATACACATATACATACATGTGTTTTGTTTTTATTTTTACGTTTCCAATTTATATATATATATATATATATACACATATGAGAGAGAGAGAGGGGGGGTGCAGAACAAGGTATTTTCCCAGCTGTGTGACTGAAAAACTAGTTTGTAATTAAGTCAGTGTTAACATCTTCAATTCAGGAGGCATTAAATGGCTAATTAGAAATAATTATGTGAAGAAGGAAAAAAAAGTAATCAATGGCTAATATTATTTCTCCTGCTTCAAATACAGTCTCCACATTAGGGTTACAATCTTCCACACACAACGTTGGTAACTGGCGTTATCCGCTCTAGTCCGAGTCTACATACATATATATATATATATATATATATATATATATATATATATATATATATAATACGCGCGCGCACACACACACGCGCACACACACACACACACACGCACACACAAACACAGAGCCACTCTAACCTTTTCCTTAAAAAGAGTTGCCCTTATACAATATTTCAGATACAAAACGAATCTATTCTTGGTATATTTTCGGTCTTTATTGTACCTGTGCATTTTCCACTTGTACCTGTTAACTTTCCTCTGATATTGCTGCACCTTTTGTGTCCAAAGCTTATACTGGGTACATCTTATGGAGTTTCTACCTACGCCTATTCTACAGATCGAGCAGAGCCATCTACCTGAAGGGATTTGTGGTTTGTCTGCCTTCCTACTTACTAAGACTGGTTTTTGCTACGTTAAGTCTAAGGCCCTTTGATTCTAGACCTTGCTTCCCTACCTGGAACTTCTCTAGTTCTGGTAGTGATTCAGCTATAAGAGCAAGATCATCAACATAGAGGAGCTCCCGGGGGGAGCCTGTCTTAAAATCCTCTGTTAATGCCTGGAGGACTATAATGAACAAGAGAGGGTTGAGGATTGATCCTTGGTGAACCCCTACTTGTACCCTGAATTCTTCGCTGTATTCGTTGCCAACCCTCACCTTACTGGTAGCTTTCCTGTACAAAGCTTGTACAACTCTCACCTGGCCACCAGATAAGGGATCGGAGAACCCTGTCAAAGGCTTTCTCCAAGTCAACAAAAGCCAAGTACAGAGGTTTATCTTTGGCTAGGTATCTCTCCTGCAGCTGCCTTACCAGAAATATAGCATCAGTCATGCTTCTCCCTGGCACAAAATGAAACTGCATCTCATCTAGACTAACTCTCTCCCTAACTATTTAGGCTATGACTCTGTAACTTTCATCACCTGATCCAACAATTTGATACCTCTGTAATAATTTCTAAGACGTCACCTTTACCTTTGTAGCAGTTGACTATGGTGCTGTTACACCAGTCATTGGGTATGACTTCTTCGTGAACTACCTGATTTACAATACGAGTGACTAGACCATATCCCACACCGCCAGATATTTTAAGCATCTCAGCAGTGATTCCTGATGGACCGGGGCTTTCCTTGTCTTCATATCCTTATTGCTTTATCTACCAAGGTACTGGCGATTCAGGTAGTTGTTCCCTCAGTTGGGTCAACATTTGGCAGATTATCCTCTTCCCATTCATTCTCCACGTTCGGCAGTCTTTCATAAAGGCATCTCCAAGACTCTTTCTTTGCAAAATCATTAAATGCGAATGTACCATCATCCATGCGAACACATTTCTCTCCTATGACATCACAATTTTCTCTCACACACTGTCTTGCAATCCGAAACACTTCAGTTCTTTGGTCCTCACGTCGCTGAACATAGGCAGACTTCTTTTGTTTCTTCCTTGGTTAGATATACCTGTCTCTTAGCTTCCCTTCTGGATACCTGTTAAGGTTCCCTGCTAGCCCCACTCTTGCAGGTCTTCCGGGCTTTTTTCATACAAACATACATTTTATTTTTTATATGTATATCTATATATATATATATATATATATATATACACACACACATACATATGTGTCTGTGTGTGTATGTTCATGTGTATGTAAAATCGAACGGAAGCAGCGCTGAATGATATATATTCGTGTAAAGATATATTTAACACATTCTAGTACACTTGGACATGTGAAGATCTTTCACTGAGGAAATATTTACGGGAGAAAATTGTTCTCCTAGATGATATGTGTGAAAACACTGGGCTGTGAGCGATGTCACTGGATTTCTGTTCTCTCGCTTCATCAGCTTCAGTCACTGAATCTGCCTTTCGCTGCCTGATTAAAACAATTCGTTCTTTTATTAGAAAAGCAAACCTTATATTTGCTGGTGTGTGTAAGCCTTGGTCAAGCTAGGATTAAATAAAGATGTATTAAATAAAGATGTATTCAGCAGCGCTGAATAAAATATGTTGGCCGTCCACCAACATCACAAGCTTTTGTAATTTGCCCTAACATATATTTCTTTACCCATTATGTTTCTTCCTTTATATGTTGTTATCTAATAATGTGCTTCACACTATTTTGGAGACTTCTTCCCCATTGGTGGTTGTCCCATACATATCATGCACTCTTGAATATGTTTTACCAAGCACTGCTATTATATACTGTTTGTTATACATGGGCAGCACACCGTATTCCTCAATTGATTGTACACCATCAGGGTACATTTAATCACCAAGACTCAGTGAGTATATATATATACAACAGAGTGGAATGCATGAGTATCTGCCTACGGCCAAACCAAATATGAAATGCTATGTATGTATACATATATGTATGTGTGTATGCTTGTATGTATGAATGTATGCATGTGAATGTATGTGTGCATGTATGTATGCATGTATGTATACATGTATGCATATATGTATGTATGTGAATGTATTATATATGTATGAATGTATGTATGCATGCATGCATGCATGTACGTATGCATTTATGTATACATTTATGTATGCACTTATGTATACATGTATGTATGCATTTATGTATGCATGCATGTATATATGTATGCTTGCATGTATGTATGCATGCGTGTATGTATGTCTATCAAGGTATAAAGAGGGTGTTGTGACAAAAAAGAAGGGTAATTTAATAATTCGATAGAGATGAATAAAGCATGTTGAAATAAGTTCTTGGTTTGGTGCTCCTGCTTGAACCCCACCCCACCCCACCCCACCCGAACCAGTAAAAGAATAATGCGTCCAGATTTGCATTATCCAATAAATTCGTTCTTTTCTTATTTTTAAGATAGCAGGGTGTGACTTGATGGAAATTTGGTTGTTATTTCGACCGTAGGACGACCACTTCATTTGCTCGTTGGCTTGCAAGAGTATTTTTGTTTGGTATTTAATGGTTTCATCTTTTCTTTACAATAAACATTTTGTTATCAGAAACTAATCGGAGAAATTGTGAAAACCATTAGCAATCATATGGGAATTACGATACTCTATATAAGCTATAACAAGCAAAACTTCCCCAACAATTAAAAATAAACATTCGTACTTTCTCCTTGAAATTGAGCGTGTTTATGAAAACCAATCTTTTAAAATCTGAATACAACATGATGTAGGTATATTATATAAGAAGTCCTTAATACAAATCCTTGATATCAAATTTGATACCCGATAACATATGACGGAGAGCTCAAACTATTTCTCCTGAAATGCTGCATTGTGTTGAACAAAAAGAATTCGCTAAATTCTTTCACAGTTTCTTTTTCTTTTTGTATTTCATGGAAAGTTTTTCTTTTTTTTTTTAAATACTTTTGCTACTTTTATTTAATAATAAATGCATTCTACTTACTTCCGCTTTGAGATTAAGAAGGTGGCGGCGGCAGCGATAATCAAAGCATTGATAAAGGACGCTGCCGCTGTTACTATGATGATGATGAGGGCGGCAGGTGCCATCATTTTTTTCTTTTCTTTTCTTTCGAGCAAAATAAGGTCAAGTAGGACTATTCTTAATTGGGCTTTGACATCGAATGCTGACTTTGAAAAATTATGTCTAAGTAATTAGGATATACGAGAATTAATTAATTCATTTATTTATTTGGTTCTGTTATTGTCGCATATTCGCATTAAAGGGGTTTTCAAAAATCTCCCTCTTCCTTAACGAATATAACCAACACAATTCATTATTGATGTTGGAAGGCGAGTGGGTAGGCAGAATTAGTAGAGCGACAAATAGAATATGTTGTGACATTTAAATCCCTTTAACTTCAGAATTCAAATCCCGCCCCGTTCAAATTTTGCTTTTTATCCTTCCAAGGTCGTTAAAATAATTCAGTAGTCGAGGACTGGAAATGACTTATGTCTCAAGAAAATAACTAACCTTGTGTCAGGGCAACATTAGTGATTAGTTGCGGGTCAGACTTCATTGAGCAGGCACTCCAGCCATGACCATTACGTCATATTCCCAGGCTGTGTATTCTGGAGTGTATTATTCAATGTGTCCACCTTTTTAATCATTAAAGTACAGATTAAGGAAGATTTTATTGTTGTTTCCAGCAGGTCGAGTAACCACACAGAGAATCTCCTCTCCTACACTTTAGCTCGTGTTAAATCATAAAAGAATATTTTGTTAAAATTATGCAACATTTCTCTGCTTCCTAAATCACCTGAAAACCTCAGTTTCAGGTGATAATTAAACAGTACCATCTACTAATAAAGATATTAAAGAAACCGTTCAGGGCACATTGCCAGAATAACAAATGAAACGGAGTGGCACTTTTATTTTTCTTGGAATTAAGTAAATATCAACTTCATATCCCAAAATCTCCGGATCATTTCTAGCGTTTATAAGTGGGGGCTACAGAAAATGAGAAGTAGAAGTGAAAAGAGCAGGAAAGAAAGGAGGAAGAAGAGAGGAAATAAACGAGACATAGTAAGCAGCGATTTGTAAATGGGAAGAAGAAAGCTGAGTCTGCATGTCTAAACAAGTGCTTTTTGTTCGCAGCTATTCTGTATGTTGTAGAAATTAGCTGTTAACTTCCGTCGAGAGAGAGAACAGCGTATTTCATTACTAACGGAACACGTTGAGAATCTCAAGAAACAGGATATACCAACATTTGGTGCTTCTTATATACATTGAAGACACTGCAGAAGTGTTCAGGTACACTGAGAATCTTGGAATGGTAAACGTGGACACAGCTTTCAAAAGGGATTTAGAAGAGTTCCGTCCTTCTCCATCTACCTTTACACCCAGCTAACAACCTATCTATAGGTTTAATTGCTTGTCTTGTTTACTATCAATCTATCCAATTAACTCTCTATATTTCTATGTTTATCTATCTGCCTCTATCTCTATTTATCGTTCTGTCTATTTACATGCCTATCTAGTCTGCTATCAAATCAGTTATCTGTTAATCTATTATATATCTCTATGTCTCTCTATCTCCCCCTCTCTCAACCTCTTCTCTATATCTCTCGATTTACCCTGCCTCTCTCTCATATATATCTATATATATATATATATATATATATATATATATATATAGCTTTATTCCGCTTTTCTCTTTCTATCTATCTATCTTTTTATTTATCTCTCTATGAGGCTATGATTCAGAATAAATTTCATGTTTCTGATGTCTGATAATAGGTACATACAAATTAATGCTCGGGTTAACTTTCTACCTAAAAAAAAAAAAAAATTGAATCTGCTGGGGACAAACTTACAAAACACTAAGGTTTTTTTTTTTTGTGGGGCGGTCTTGTAGTCACTTTACTTGAGCTGAATTCACTACCTCTGAACATTGTGAATATGCCAACAGTTTTTAAAAGATCTAACCAACCCATACTAGCTTTAAATTTTACTGGTTTTAGATCCTGATCAACAGTGGTACAAGAGGCATTCTTCTCAAGTTGCTTTTAAATAGATTTAGACTTCAAATACTTTGTCCAATAAATCAAAAACAAAAAAATCCAACTTGAACTGCATCCTAAAATGCTTAGATGTTATAACTGCCTAAGAGTGACAAAAGGCAAAGTTTCAATCGAGTTATATGTTTAATAGAATCAAGGTAGAGACAGGTAAGCAACTGGTATCAGGTCAGATTATCATCATTCAATACACCTGTAAGTTTTTCCACCCAGTTTATTTAGGAAAAAATATTCCAAGTTCCCCTCTCGGTTTTAGATGACATTTGAATCTGAATAGGTAACATCAGCACTGCAAAATTAATGAATTTACCAGCGTGTATTTTAAAGATCAACTCCATTTTACAGGTCTAAATAGGGGACTCTAATGTTCAACCCAATACAACAATTCTCCGCTACCTTTTATCTTTGCAGGAGAACTCTGGTTTTGATCAAAGACTTTGTATGATAACCATTCGCCACACAGGATGGATTACTATAACACACTACACGGCGGCGAGCTGGCAGAAACGTTAGCACGCCGGGCGAAATGCTTAGCGGTATTTCGTCTGCCGCTACGTTCTGAGTTCAAATTCCGCCGAGGTTGACTTTGCCTTTCATCCTTTCGGGGTCGATTAAATAAGTACCAGTTACGCACTGGGGTCGGTATAATCGACTTAATCCCTTTGTCTGTCCTTGTTTGTCCCCTCTGTGCGTAGCCCCTTGTGGGTAGTAAAGAAATAACACTACACGGACAGAGTAGCATCTAACTTCATTTCTCTTCAGTAATCAATAAAGACTAGAATTGATGACTGACGACTGTAGAAAGAGTTACAGGCGCGCTCTGATTCCTTCACCAAATTTACTCTCCGAATTCCATAAATTGCTACTTTCATTATCACCAGGACTGCAATCACCACCACCACCAGCAGGATCCCTTACTATCGCAGCAATCACCATCACTACAGAATATCAACCATTGAGTTCACAATATTTTATGAAAATGAATAGATGAGGATTGTAATAGTATTTCGTTTCCGTCCTCGTCGTCATTCTAAAAGCGGTGGCGGTGGTGATGAGCTTGATCGGACGACCTAAATTCATTCTATACAGTTACTATTAGTAATGGTAGTCAACTGAAGCTCAGTAATTAAAGTCGTAAACTATTTACGCTTCAACCGTGGAAGCCCAAGAAGTGATTCACAGCCTGACAAGATTCCAATGACTAACGTGAGGCGGAGATCAATAGAAACGATAAGGGCGTATCGAGGCAATATCTTGCATTTATACAAGTTAAACGATGATGAACTGCATGCCGGACGTCAAAATTTCCTAATTAATTGAAATTTCCCCTTATATTCAGAGAGAACCAATCACCTACATAACTGTTTTTGTGTTTAATAATGAGACATCATATTTCCTGACTGACAGATGCTGGAATACAATGACGAGTTCCCAGACCAGCTGTCATCCTGCTTCCATTTTTTGTTGGAGGCTTGTCATTTCACTTAGATCGTTAATATCCATGAGATGCGACAGCAATAAATTTAAAACATTCCAATTTATTTTGCCTTCTAAATATGTTTTACCTCTTTAAGAAATTGCTACTGCTAGCTTGGTTGGATTTAAATAGCTTTTAAAAGGTGGTGGATATTTCATTTAATTATATATATATATGAGTGTGCGTGTGTGTGTGTATATATATATATATATATATATATATATATATATATATATATATATATATATATATATATATAATGCAATGTGAGGCCCTTATATGACTCTTGAGCCCGCCAAAGATTTGCACATTCTAATGTATAATGCACAGTTGTGCAGGCTGGCAGAAGGAACCGGTGCCACAGGATGAAGTTTTTTAGCATGTCTTTAATCCTCCAACTGAATGACACGCCTTTCCACAGGCTGCACTTGTTCAGTCGTCAACAATAGCTGTATTATAATTTACAAAGGGATCGATTCCTGTGGCTTCTCTGATGGTTGACCAGGTCTGCATATCTTAAACATTTCCTCCTACAACTCACACACGTAAAAATCACTCCTCCATTTTCTACTGGTTCATTCTTTCTAAGCTTTCTCCTGATCTTCTTGTGCTTCATTCTCTCTCTCTCTTTCAAACTTCGAACAACAACAACCGTGGCCCTTTTCCTCCATCTATTTCGGTCTTGTGTTTCTCTGTCCCAATCAACATCTGAAATGCCTGTTTGTGTCAAAACAGTTTTAAGGTAGTCTTTGAACCTCATTTTGGGTTTATGTGCTGGCTTTCTACGATTGCTCAGCTCACCATACAAAAGTTGCTTAGGAAGACTTTTATCTTTCATTCTCACCAGATGTCCACACTACTTGAAATGACTTTACAGAATGATCGATTCTACCCTCTTACTACAACTTCTCTCAAATATCTATACATCACTGGTCGCCATTCTCCAGTTTATCCCAAAAATTTTCCGAAGACAATGTTGATGGAATCGTTCTAGATGCTTCAAATGTTTACGATAAACAACCCATGCCTCACTTCCAGCAGAACACTTGTGTTAGAAACCTTAACTTTAGTTTGGATAGATATGCTGTGGTGCGACCAGAGTAGTGATTTTAAATGAAGAATGTCGTTCATTCCATTTTCTATCCTTCATCTATTTATATAAACTCTACGGCTACTATGGATACACCCAGTAGCAGGTGCGTTTCCACTGTATGTTGATATCAAGTAGTCAATAACTGTGGACGAGTTTTGCATAGCATTCTAAGAGGTTTTTACAAAAATCTTATTCAACTATTGTGTGTGTGTGTGTGTGTGTGTGTGTGTGTGTGTGTGTGTGTGTGTGTGTGTGTGTGTGTGTGTGTGTGTGTGTGTGTGTGTGTGTGTGTGTGTGTGTGTGTGTGTGTGTGTGTTATATATGCAGAGAGAGGAAAAGAGCGGGAGAAAGACGCAACCAGACAGATGTACGTGACTGTATCTGTAAATTCTTTCAGTTTGAAAATGAAGCAGGCGTCTTCTTGGCTTTCTGAACCCTTCTTCGTTGTTTTTGACTCTACTTGTTGAAATCTCCACTAATTACTGCTACCGTATGGTAGGGCCACTTAAAGCTTTTTGCGTTATTAACAGATGTAATTTAAATTTCTGAAAGCCATCAAAGGTCACCCGATATAAAGGTAATGGAAGCTGACCTTTATACTACAAATGTATTAAAGTTGAGCTCTCTACACCTAATCTCAGTAACCAGCAGTGACCTATCTTGACACGTCTACCTGGAAACTGCCAAAGTATGTCAATATTTTCACTTTCATTTTCTGACCATAAAACAAAAGAATACGTTATCAATACTACCAAAGACTGGATCTTGAATATGTTTAGGCACTAAAATATTTTATCATTTTCCACGATTTCACTTAATAATAATAATAATAATAATAATAATAATTAGATTCTATTAAATAATATAAGGTTATTTTCCTTTTTACCAAAGCGTGAAAACATCGCAGATGTAAAATTAAGCGCCTGAATCTTGACAATTATTTACAGTACTTGAACTGTTTAATGTATAATCGTTACACATTAATATCTGAAAATAAGTTCATTGATAAGCGAAACAAACAGAATCTTAGGAAATGATTTTGTGTCAACAGATTGAAACAATTCACGAACTGGAATATTTTACTAGGAGGAAGTAAACTCGAATGTTACGAGGAGGTCCGCTCGAAGACGTCGGATTGTGGTGAATGTCTGTTAATTATTGTTTAGCCCTATGTCAGCCATGATCGGGAAGATCCATGATCTAAGATGTTCCAACCATGACTAGGTCTTGGACTACATTGCCAAATGTATCTTTCACTCTTTAAAAACAACAGGACGGCGGTTCTCAAACGATATATTTCTACGTACTGGTGCACCACTAAAGGGTTCCACAATTTTTTTTAAACTAACAATAAATGTCAAAAACGGTAGTCAAATACTTTTACTTGTATCCATCATTGAACTGCGCCAATGCTGGAGCATGGCCTTCAAGTATAACAAATCGGTCATACCAACCCGGCTGCTTCTCTCAATCTAATATTTTACTGACTTTTATTTATTGTATTGCTTGTTGTTTTTGACATGCCGCTTTACCATGTTATATACGCACAAACATGTCTGTGTTATATATATATATATATATATATATATATATACACACACACAAGGCAGAAATATAGTCGTCACTAAAGTGGCAAAGGGCGTTAATCAGCACCAGTATTGCTAGAAATAAGAGTCAAAACAGCTCAATAACCACGAAAAGCACTATCTTAATGACTGGCAAAGTAGTCTTTTGCATTTTAATGTGATTTCAACGGAAATCTTATAAACTGACAATGCGAGCTGAGTTTAACCCTTGGCGCAGTGAGAGCCAATGATGAGCATTAAAATGCGAAATCATCGATGATCTGGCTATGTCCACTATTGTAGGGAGCTTGCTTCCTTTGTCAGTCATAAAGATGGTGCTTTCCGTGGCTATTGAGTTGGTTTGATTCTTATTTCTGGCAATACTGGTGCTGATTAGTGCTCTTTGCCACTTTAGCGACGTCTATATTTCTATCCTTAGTTTGTAAAATTGCGAATAGGCCACCCATATTATATATATATATATATATATATATATATATATATATATATATATATATATATATATATATATATATATATATAATAAATCCCAAAAAGAACAACAAACGCAAAAAAAAAAAAACAACGCGAGGACGTGGTACATGTAAAGTATTAGCAGACGCTTATGAGAGGAAAGAAAGATGGTTTAACGTTTCGAGCGAACGCTCCTCTTCGAAAACAGAGGAAAGTCCAATAGAAAGGAAGACGGAGGAAGAAAATCGCCAACGATTCACATGTGGATTATATATATATATATATATATATATATATATATATATATATATATACATGCAGGGGCCAGCCCTATGGTTGGTGGCGCCCCGGGCAAGCTGAACTTCGGTGTGTACAAGCTGACGGTCGAGGAAATTTCCTTGTCTTTGTCAAGCCCTCCTTGGCGCCTCCTAGCACATGGCGCCCCGGGCGACTACCCAAGTTGCTGGTACTTTGTATGCATGCATATATGTTTCAAAATAGAATATGGAAACGATTTACAGAGAACAAAAGACAAATAAACATGGGAATTCTCATCGGCCATGGAGACCACATCCATAATTTTGGTGTGTTTAGAATGTAAAGATTTTAAATGTCATGATACTAGTTATCAGGATGCATTAGCGATATATGGAATATCACCGAGATGGATAAACAAGGACTAAAAAGTAAAGGACAACGACTTACAAGTGAAACGAAATTTGCGGACAGAAACAATTCGGTAAAGGCGGCGAGCTGTCAGAAACGTTAGCGCGCCGGACGAAATGCTTAGCGGTATTTCGTCTGCCGTTACGTTCCGAGTTCAAATTCCGCCCAGGTCGACTTTGCCTTTCATCTTTTCGGGGTCGATAAATTAAGTACCAGTTGCGCACTGGGGTCGGTGTAATCGACTTAATCCCTTTGTCTGTCCTTGTTTGTTCCCTCTATATTTAGCCCCTTGTGGGCAATAAAGAAATAAGAAACAACTAATTCGGTAACAAAAGAAATATAAATAAACAAATGAATGTACAAACACACATTCATGTGTGTATTGTATGTGAGAGAGAGGAGAGAGAGAGAGAGAGACAGAGAGACAGACAGACAGACAGGTTTTGCCAAGGATTCTGACAACCAATTTGCTCAGAAAATATTGGAGAACCTGAAACTCCGGCATACCGTGGGATCGAACATGGAACCACGTGGGTTGTGAAGCAAACTTTTTGACCGCATAGTTGTATCTGCCTCTCCAATTACACCCATCCTATTCAAAAATTAAAAAGGATACGGAATAACTGGGTGCGGTTTGATCAGGTCTTAATGATGGCTTAATTTGGGGTTGAATAGCAACGACCAAAACAACAGCAACAACAATAATTCGTCTTCCAAGAATAAACTTTAAAAAAAAAACAAACAAAAAAGATACGACTGTTTCAGAAACTCTTAAACATTTTTTAGTGTGATCAGGTTGTTGATGAAAGACATTCCACGCGTGACCATCCTGTCATTTTATAGTTATTATGTATATCAAGGTCCAAATCCTAATTTGAACAAGTGTCCTTCATTTCTCAGACGTGAGGACGTACTTGTAGAGACTTGACTGCTATTTCTAGCAGACCGAGCGACTGTGTAGTGGCTCCACCCCGGGCACGGCCTTGGCTTTGAATAATAATAATTATCATTATTATAGTTTCAATTTTCGGCACAAGGCCAGCAGGTTCAGTGAAAGGAGTAGGGCGACTTCATTGACCACGAACGGATGAAAAGCAAAGTCGACCTTGACGGAACTTCAACTCAAGAGCATAAAGACATGATAACAATGGACAACAGCGGGTTGTAGGATTATTGTTGCCAACCCGAAAGCAACCTGGTAGAGAGACTGATTTAAGATGAAACATTAAAGGGTATAAAGTTACTCAAATGGACATCGACGTGGCTCCAAATAAATACAGAATTCTTTATGTGACGGACTCGGCGGTATGTGAAGGGTGTTGTTGTTTGGTCAATCAGTTGTGGTCGAGGACGCCTAATGAGCAGAGATTATCCAAAAGTGACCCTTATCACCATTTCTATTGGGGATATATTTCTAATTCTACCAATTTCCAACGGAATTCTTTGTGGAGTTTTTTTTTACCGTGGGGTTGTTTGGTTAAGAAGCTCGCTTTGCAACCGTGTGGTTTCGTGTTCAATCCCATCGCACGGTATATCGGACAAGTGTCTCCCACTATAAGCTCCCAGCCGACCAATACCTTCAGAATGAATTTGGTAGACAGAAACTGCGTAGAAATTCATCGTGTGTGTGTGTGTGTGTGTGTGTATTTGTTCCCCCACCGCTCGACGACTGATGTTTGTTCACGTCCCCGCAACCTAGTGGTTCAGCAAAAGCGACCGATAGAATAAGCCCCAGGCTTAGAAAAGGAAAAATATTGGGGTCAATTTATTTACCTAAACTCTTCAGTATTGCCGCAGTTCAATAATTGAAACAAGATATGTGTGTGTGTGTGTGTGTGTGTGTGTGGAGAGAGAGGGGGGAGGAGCAAGGGAGAGACAGTCAGACAGACATGTGCATTTGGATGCCTACCCATTGCTGTTAAGAATCCAAATGTGCTTTGAACATCCAATGCTGAATTCCAAATAACGGCAATGGTGAAACATACATAGGAACTAATAATTTGTAATTGTGTTTATTTTAATTTTCCTCTACACATGCTCTGTATATCATAACTATTAACACTGTTAAGTACAGAGCTCGACTAACCACTATACTGAAAGCTGACTGGATAATAGTAATCAATATGGAGCTCTAACTCATAAAGTAGTAGTCATACAGCCAACAGGACATACAAGATATATATATATATATATATTTCGTATGTGTATTTCGTGTGCAAGATTCTTGATGTGGATACGTGTGTTGAAAGAAATACAATTAAACCTTGGGAGAGGCATTATGCCGGTAATAAACACACGCACTGGTTCAGTCCTTTATTAATTTATATAGTTTTTTGTTAAATGGAAGTGGAGAGAAAAGTTACTGAAGAGATTGCAAGACTGCAATGAAATAATTTAACAAAAAACTATATAAATTAATAAAGGACTGAACCAGTGCGTGTGTTTATTACCGGCATAATGCCTCTCCCAAGGTTTAATTGTATATATATATACATCGTCAGCAAATCATAAATCCGAAAGAGAAGCAGACTCTAGGTTACAGAGTGTAGACTAATTAGATAAAGATAGTTAAGGCCAGTCTATAGGGTTTGGGGTTACCGTCGGTTTCACGTCCAAAGTGCCAAGCTTTACAGCGTTTCCTCAGACCCTAATGGTCATTAGGGTCGGAAGAAACGCTGAAGAGCTAGGCGCATTAAGGACGTCAAACCCAGGGTAACTACAGACTGACCTTTACTACCTTTATCTAATTACTTATATATAAATTGAGGATATAATCATTAACATGATTATATCAGTGGCTAGCGTATAAAAAATTACTATATAGATAAAATTAATTTTTACTTTTATATATATATATATATATATATATATATATATATATATATATATATAAAACAAATAATAAATGAGTATATGCATATATACGTACAGGTATGTGCATACCTACGTCTACCTGTATATATAGGTGCATATCTGGGTACAGGACATTGCAAACAAAACGTAGACAAAAAAATAATAATAACCAGAGTACAGAAAACACACAGGCCACATAGAGAACATTTTCCTTCATCAGCTACCCCCATTCTAACACAGGCGTTTATGTATATATATATATGTGTGTGTGTGTGTTTGTATATATGCATGTATGTATATGAGCATGTATGTAATGTATGCATTTTAGTGAGATATAGTATAAATGAATTTTTGAAAGTATTTGTTGATGTCCACATATTAATATCGAGAGTAAGAGAGTAAAAGAAACAAAAGTTTGGATAGAAGCAAGAAATGAAAGAAAGAAAGGAAGGAAAGATTAAAAATAAAATGAGAAAATGCGATGTTTTGAGAGTCAGAAAACAGTTAAAAAGTTTTGTTTTGTTTTGTTTGTTTTTCGTTGGTTTGCTGAAAAGATCTATGAATAATAATGAAGCGAAAATATTACAGACAAGAATGAAATATATAAATAAAAAAGCGGCAAAATATATCAGAAAAAGATGAGCGTATTACAGAGAAGAAACGATTAGGATTGAAATATTAGGAAAAGAAACAAGGGGTTTCCATAGTTTTTAGCTCACCTTGAATACTTCGATGCAAAAACGTGGATGGAATATAATCCTTGCTCTCAGGTACAACAACAATTACAATAACAAACCGTAAAGGTACATTGGTGGATGAGTCTCCAACTTTAAACAGTTCTTCGAGGCATTGCTATGCTGCTTAAGGTTGAGAAGTAGTCGCAGACTCACAAGAAATTCTTTCCGAACAAGTGTTGTAAAGGCGGGGGGGGGGGGGGAGAAACGGAGGGTAAAAGAAAAGGAGTAGGAGTAGTATGAGGAGTAGGCGGAGAAATGAAAGGAGGAGGAGAAGAGAAACGAGTAACAAACCAAGTTAGGCGAAGTTTCTTTCACTTTCGCACACACACACACACACACGTACGTGCTCGCTCATTTCTTTTCTTCTTACTTCTTTCAGCAGTTTTAAACAAAACTAGAGGTAAAAATATTGAGAATAAAAAAGAAAACCTTCAGAAAATGAAGTGCCATGGAAACCAGGTAAGTGAAAGGGACAGACAGAGAGAAAGAGGGAGAGAGAGAAAGAGGGAGACAGAGAGAAAAAGGAAGTGAGAAAAGGTGTGATTGTGTGAGCGATATTTGCTATTCAGAGAAAATCAACACAAAACAAGGGATATAAAAGCTAAAAATAGTTTTGTTGTTTTTTTTAATTAGGGATAAGTCAGGGGGGGGGGGGTGGAATTAAAAAAAAAACTGATGAACAGCTTAAAAGAACTTTTCATTCAAGTGTCACTCATTCTCTCTTTTCTTTCCCTCCCCCTCTCTCTCTCTCTCCAACAAAACTATAACTTACAAAACCAAAGTTACAACGCAACATCGCTTACTTCAACAATATATTTTACTAATGTAGCTGCTGCTGCTACTACAGATGCCGCTTCGTCTGCTGCTGCTGATGATGATGAGGAGGAGGAGGAGGAGGAGGATGGATGGAGTTTGGTGGTAGAGATGGAGTTGATGGGGGCGAGTGATTTACCTCAAACGTTGCTGTTGCTCATGAGATTCTGCTCCCTTCTTGCAGCCATCAACACCACCCCCACCCCCACCAACACCACATTAGTGCAACTACTAGCAACGACCTACTATCTCCCTTCCTCCTCCCCCTCCCAGTGACATTTGACTGATTGACAAACAGTCAGCCAGCAGCAGGGTTATTTAGCAAAAAAAAAAGAAAAAAGAAAAAAAAGCCGCATCTGCTGAGCGAACAGCAAGTTCAGTTCCCCTACAAGCAGGTTGCCTGAAGCAAGGTGCTGTCCCTCCTAACAATGATACTCATTGCCATATATATATATATATACTCTTTACTCTTTTACTGGTTTCAGTCATTTGACTGTGGCCATGCTGGAGCACCGCCTTTAGTCGAGCAAATCGACCCCAGGACTTATTCTTTGGAAGCCTAGTACGTATTCTATCGGTCTTTTTTTTGCCGAACCGCTAAGTTACGGGGACGCAAACACACCAGCATCGGTTGCCAAGCGATGTTGAGTGGACAAGCACAGACATACAAACACACACATATAAATATATACGACGGTCTTCTTTCAGTTTCCGTCTACCAAATCCACTTACAAGGCTTTGGTCGGCCCGAGGCTATAGTAGAAGACACTTGCCCAAGGTGCCACGCAGTGGGACTGAACCCGGAACCATGTAGTTGGTAAGCAAGCTACTTACCACACAGCCACTCCAGTTGGTGTGTTTAGAATGTAAAGATTTTAAATGTCATGATACTAGTTATCAGGATGCATTAGCGATATATGGAATATCACCGAGATGGATAAACAAGGACTAAAAAGTGAAGGACAACGACTTACAAGTGAAACGAAATTTGCGGACAGAAACAATTCGGTAAAGGCGGCGAGCTGTCAGAAACGTTAGCGCGCCGGACGAAATGCTTAGCGGTATTTCGTCTGCCGTTACGTTCCGAGTTCAAATTCCGCCCAGGTCGACTTTGCCTTTCATCTTTTCGGGGTCGATAAATTAAGTACCAGTTGCGCACTGGGGTCGGTGTAATCGACTTAATCCCTTTGTCTGTCCTTGTTTGTTCCCTCTATATTTAGCCCCTTGTGGGCAATAAAGAAATAAGAAACAACTAATTCGGTAACAAAAGAAATATAAATAAACAAATGAATGTACAAACACACATTCATGTGTGTATTGTATGTGAGAGAGAGAGAGGAGAGAGAGAGAGAGACAGAGAGAGAGACAGACAGACAGGTTTTGCCAAGGATTCTGACAACCAATTTGCTCAGAAAATATTGGAGAACCTGAAACTCCGGCATACCGTGGGATCGAACATGGAACCACGAAATTCCGCTATGCATTTTGTCCGGTGTGCTAACAATTCTGCCAGATAATTTACAAAGGTGGAGACGTAAAACTTTTAAGCATATTCCGGCATACAGTAAAAGAGTATTCTGTTTTTATATGATTACAAACAACATCCGGCGTGTTTCGCCCTACTTTCAGCTCCCCGACACGCTGTAGCATATCTTGCGTGACATTTTCCAGCATCTCAGTGATTCTCTGTTTAAGTCCCCCTAGTCTTGTAGGAAAAGTGAGGACATAGACCTGTCCATAGCCCATAGAAAAGAATCACAAGGTGTCACGTCGGGTGAACGTGGTGACTATTTCAACAGCACATTGTCATGATCACCGGCATACCCGATCCAAACTTAGTTTCCCTGCATTTTGTTAAAATTTGAGATCATTTGAGCAAGATTTAGCTATGTTATTATACTACGAAATGATGTCAATTTTGGAGTGGGGAGGGTACCCTGTATATAAAAAAAAGGAGTAAAGATCCTTTCCGAAAAATTACAGTGCTTTATGCGAAGGTAATTTTTTTTTTTAAGCAAAGATCCACGCCATATTTCAATGGATCAAAAAAATGTAGGCTTTGTGTAATATAAAGATCTCATATTCCATTTAGATCTAAGAACTCTACTGGCCTATTGAATTCTAGATCTGAACTTTCTATTAAATGTAAACATATGAAGAAATTTCTTTTATCGAACTGGAGGACACCATCCTCTCTGGATTAAGCACACGGTCTCACAGACTTTGGTTTCTTTCCTGTTAAAGTAATTTATACCAACCACATTAATTCTAATAAACAGACAAAAGGATGCCATTCTTGATTCTATTTATATTTCCGTTTCTATTTTTGTCCCATTCAACTGTCTGCTTTTCCTCGTTTTTTTTTTTTTTTCCTTTACCTTCTTTTAAAACAACAGTATCCTATCTACATTCTTTCAAAAAAGACCAACCAGGAGTCTGAAAGATTGTTTTGATACACAGGGGTTACCTCTTTATTGTGCGTTCACAGCATGAAGCTAATAGTAGTTCGAATTTAAATACTCTGTATATTAAATTATATTTATCTCTCGCTGGATGGAGTACGTTTTCTGTTAATCCCGCCAATAACGGAATAGTAAATTATATACATATGTGGATATATATATGTATATATATATATATATATATATATATATATATATATATATATATATATATATATATATATATATATATATATATATATATATATATATATATAGAGAGAGAGAGAGAGAGAGAGAGAGAGAGAGAGGAGAAGCAAAAAATGGATATAACAATGGATATAATAACAGCGAGGTTTTCGCTGGTATGTCTTTAATTAAATAGATAACAAAGAAGGAAGAAGCAGAGATGAGGGTAGTATTTACGATCGTTTCAATTTACTGGTTTAAGTAAATCTCTTCAGAATGCGAATATAAATAGACGCATCGGTTAGGATGCGAAAATAATTGATACATATGTGATGGTAATGTAAACAAAGTGGTAATTCTTACATTAAATTTTTGTATGTAAATTAAGCAAACTAATACTCGATAAATACTTCCCTAAGCTAAAAAGTAAAACAACCCTGGAATTATGGTCCAACACATATGAAGTCATTAACTGGTTCTCCAACATACAGAATAAGAGCAACTACAAATTCATACAGATAGACATAGTAGACTAATACTCCTCAATTAACCCTACGATCCTAATATATGCCAAAAATCACACACAATTGAACATGAAGGAAATAAATGTAATATTGGAAGCGAGGAAATCACTTATTAGCTTTGATAACAAACTCTGGGTATGTAAAGATACCCCTAACTCTATAGAGAGCGGCCATACATCGGGCGAATGACTTTGCCCAATACTTAAAAAATTTCCTTCTTGCAGCGCACAAGCTAATTCCATTTTGAAAATTTATGATTGTTTGTTGTGGAAAATATCAATCCCACAGAACTGATTTTCGCTGACGTAGATTATTATTAGTTTCCTTAGGAATTTATTGATGTTTTCCTTGATTTTTCTGTACTATTATCAACTACATATATACCTCTACGAAAAAATATTTTCAAAGCGTAATAAGCAATAAAGAGGAATCGAGGATCTTGGAGTCCACTTGCCTAGAGTGATTACCTAACCAAGTGATCACCAATTGCTTAAGTGATCATGTAAACCAAATGGATTTCAATTTCGCTAGGAAACAAGGATCTCCATGTTGAAAAATGTACCACTCAACATACAGGATGTTCGGGCTAAATTTGGCAACAGTTTACATAAAAGGAAAGGAAACACGGAGTGAAATTTGTACATTTATATAATAAAAAGTTCAATAATCCTCAAAAATTACTAGGAAATAACTTTGGTTGCAGCAAAATATTTCTTACAGTTTAAAAGAAAAAGGGGATATATTCCTAGACTCCCTACACCTATCAAAAAAAAATAAATAAAAAAATTTTTTTTTTAATGGATGGTCATAACTGGAATGTCTTCAATTCTGTTTAATCAGGGTTCACCTGGTTGAATATAAATTTTTTGTTCTGATGCAGAAGCTAGGGGTAAGTGAGACTCATTCAAGTCAATTAGAGAGAGGCTGTCACTAAGATGGAAGTCAATGAATTTAGTGTGCAGGTAGGAGTTCACCAAGGATCAGTTCTTAGCGACTTCTCATTTATCATAGACTTCCAGGCCATAACAGAGGAATCTAAGATTAAATACCTTTGAGAGTTCCTCCATGCCAATGACCTTGTTCATATAGCTGAATCTCCGCCAGAGTTACAGTGGCATGTAAAAAGCACCATTTGAGCGTGATCGTTACCAGCGTCGCCTTACTGGCACGTGAACAAAACATTCGAGTGAGGTCGTTGCCAGTGCCGCTGGACTGACTCTTGTGCAGGTGGCACGTAAAAAACACCATTTGAGCGTGGTCATTGCCAGTACCACCTGACTGGTCCTCGTGCCGGTGACACGTAAAAGCCCCCACTACACTCTCAGAGTGGCTGGCGTTAGGATGGGCATCCAGCTGTAGAAACTCTTCCAAATCAGATTGGAGCCCGGTGCAGCCATCTGGTTCGCCAGTCCTCAGTCAAATCGTCCAACTCATGCTAGCATGGAAGGCGGACTTTAAACGATGATGATAATAAAGTGACCAAGTTAGTAGTGGAAGAGGATGCTCTGAAAGTGTAGTCACTAGAATAAGAACCAGTGGGGCAAGTTCAGAGAGCTATTACCTCTGTTGGTAACAAAGGGCCTCTCTCTTTCAGAGTAAAGAGCAGATTGTATATTTCCTGTGGATGGACAGCTATGCTACATGGCAGTGAAACATGGGCTGTGTCCGCTCTTTGTCACATCCTCACCGTCTTTGTCTCTCCTCTCTTTCTTCTTCATCTGAGGTAGCCATGTTTCTCTTCTAATGCAAGACCCCTTTTCTGTCCCTCAGTACTACTCATCCCCTCCCTGCCCCAGTCGAGGTGTCTTGTCCTGCAAGTTATTTGGTAACTTCACTGCTACTGATGCCACATGAAAAGCACCCAGAACACTCTGTAAAGTGGTTGGCATTAAGAAGGGCAAACAACCATAAAAATCACACCAAAACAGACAGCACAGTGCAGTCCTCTGACTTGTCAGTTTTTGTCAAACCGTCCTAACCATGACAGTATGGAAAATGGATGCTAAATGATGATGATGATTTTTTTCCATGCTAACACATGTTGGATGGATTTCCTCTTGAGCACATCAATATTCATCACAGACTTGTATATCTAATCAGTGATGGCCATCATCTGGAGAGCTGCGCACTTATCTTACTCTGCTACATATACTTTCTATTAATCACACTCGATTTTCAACCAAACAGGAGACAATTTTAAATTGAGAATATTAATCAGTTAATTAAGTAATTAATGACCAAAACAAAAAAAGATTTTACTTTCTGAATGAGAAAATATGAATATAGGACAAGAGTGAAAGCATTGGATCAACTTTTTTGGTCTACATTCAATGAAAAGCCTTTTTTGGATATCAATAACATTGTCTGCTATTATTCTCAAAAGGAGAACACAAATGGTGCAGTGGATCAAGCTTACAAAATCTCAAGGCATCAATGGTTTGCAGATGATTATCATGGAATTACCTGAATGCAATGAATAAATAAAAATAAAATTTGAAATTTTCACTGTTACAATGATGAGATTCTCAATAAGAGAAAACTCAAGAAGTTTTTTTCTTTCCATGTCGCTTACAAAACATACAGGTAAATATATTTCTTCAAGACAAGTTCAAAATATTCAAACAGTTGATAGATCAAGAAATAAAAAGAAATTTTCAAGGCAAAACAAGACTGAGCACTGTCAACAGAATCTTGAACCCTTTCAACTCATCAGCATGCTTTAGCAAGCGTGGTTTCATCTGACCCCTCAAAGACACAAAGGTAGATAGGCTCACTTAATTAGCAGAAACATTGTTAGTATCAGCTGTAAACATAAACCTATATAACCATCCGTTTTTTCTGTATTTAAAAGAAATCACTTCCACAAAAATATAAAGGATTAATAGTCATTCAGTACAAACTGTAAACATCAACTCATTTGAGCTGCACATTTTGAACTATCAAAATTTAAAACGTTCTATCAAGTCATATGTATTGAGTTCAATTTATTTTCAAAGCTGCTTTAAAAGATGATTCACAATATGAGGACAAACATCCTTTTCACATTTATAAGACATTACATTTACAAGTAAAATCCAACTAGAAAAATAATCAGCAGATATTTATAGGTTTGGCTGAAAATTAGAACTAATTAAATAACATCAACAAAAGTATTAAAATATGATAATCTATAAATATTTACAATGAAATAATGCTAATTAATAGACATTTCCATATTGAACACAAACTGTTGAAATAATCAATTTCTTTCCTTAAATATTGAAGAAAATATAGCTAATGTTTGGAATACAGTAAAAATTATATATAAACATGGCTACACACAATTCATATTCATGTTTTTTCATGTTTCTAAGCTGAGAAATGTTATTTAAAAAATAAAAAGGACAAGATACACTGATTAAATCCAATTATCAAAGTTGCACATGGAATTATCTTTTAGCATGTAAGGATATAAAAATATACAGAAAATATTTTCCCATTTTTTAAGATTAAAAATATAAAATATTTACGAAAATAATATAGTAACAAAATTTTTAAAAATTAAACTTTTTCCATTTACTTGTAGCCAGGAATTTAGAGGAAGTACACTTGCTCGAATCAACTTCTCATATGCTACTGATACTTATCTTATCAGTCCCAGAGATAAAATGGCAAGCCGACTCCAGCAGGATTTGATCCCAGGATATCAAAGGTCATGAAAAAAAGAGACAAATTATTACCAGACATTTTGTCCAGCACTAGCAATTGTCACCAACTTCCTTCAAGATGAAATTTTACAAAGAGAGTGCAATGAGTGAACTTTTCTTTCAAGGAAGAATATTTCATTTTGCATGTGAAGTAAATGTTGTCATACACCAATACAAAGTCATATAATAACAAACAGCAATTATACCAGGTTTCAAAAGATTAGAATGAATACCTAGAAGTGGTCAACGTCAAGGATCAACTTAGAAACCAAGAAATTAAATTGTTATGAATGCAGAAGAACTATTAAACACTTCATTCAAGGCCCTCCTTTGTTAGATATTTCTTGTCACAACCCATAGACTCACGTTACTTTTTACATTTGTGGCTAAAAGCTTTCGAAAAATACACTCAAAACATAAAATGGCCAAGAGAGGCTTAAAACAAATGTTTTGTGCATTCACATTTGGCTACTTTTAAAAATTAGAATTCTCAAATAGTGACTCCCAAAGGCCCCTTCCAAAGCAATTTTTTCTTGCTACTTCTTCATGGTTAGTGCAATGTGTATATTTTTCAAAAGAAATTTGTTACACAAATGGTATTAACATGACAAGAAAAATAGTTTGATCTATGCATCACAATTTCTTTGATTTATGTATAACAATTTCTTAATTTTAAAGTAAGTCTTATATCAGTTGGAAAAAGTGTGATTCGTTTTGCATGTAAAGTACACAGATAAGAGTCTGAGAGGAGAGACACTAAATACGCTTCTGATGCTTCTTGCAATGCCAATAGGGCAATACTTTGCCAGCGAAGGTCTGTAGTAAAATAGGAGCCAATTTCTCTCACTAGCCGAATGAAAGGTGATTTCTGAATTAAGAGATTGCAAGATTTCTACAAAGAAAAGACAAAAAGAGAAAAAAAAAAACAATATTAAGTATGCAAGCAATAATTAGTTTTTAAAACTTTTAAAGACAATGAAAACGATAGGCAAGAAATTCACAAATCCCAATCCCCAGTCCAAACCATGCCAACAGGGAAGGGAATATTAAATGATAAGAATGAATCTACTGATAAATATTTGGAAACAACAAGCAGTACAGCATGTCATTTCCAAATTTCTGACAGAGTGGAATTTTGTCATGCGGTGTATACTTATTCTCTAGTATTTTTGGTCCTTTTATATTTCTACTATATATATATATATGTATGTGTGTGTGTGTGTGTGTGTGTGTGTGTGTGTGTGTGTGTGTGTGTGTGTGTGTGTATAAATTTAATGTTCAATATACAGATTTATATAATCCCTTGGTAATCACGAAAAAGCTCCTTTAGGTGGACCTGGTTACAAACCACATAATAAACAAATTACATAAAAGTGTAATGCAAAGCCTTGTGCAGTTGAAATCCAGTAAATCCAATGAGCGAAGAATGTTTCTTGAGGAGTGTGTGTGTGTGTGTGTGTATATATATATATATAGCGGCGCATCAGCATGGCCACAGCTCTGAGCTGAAACTAGAGGAAAGACAATAGATAGATAGATAGATAGATACATACATGGGTTGGACAAAATAATGGAAACACTTAAAATTTCAAACAAATGTATTTTAATATGGTGTAGGACTGACTTTGGCAGTAAT
Source organism: Octopus bimaculoides (assembly GCF_046866305.1). Classification (NCBI taxonomy): domain Eukaryota; kingdom Metazoa; phylum Mollusca; class Cephalopoda; order Octopoda; family Octopodidae; genus Octopus; species Octopus bimaculoides. Next base: position 45,544,966 of record NC_142943.1, read on the forward strand.
TACAGTTTGAATTCTACGAGTTATGGACTCATACAAAATTTGAATTGTTTCCAAAGCAATTTTCGTCTATTTTTCAGCTAAAACAGTCTCCAGTTCTTGTAGTGATGATGGTGGAGGATGTCGACTCCTTACTTGTTTTTCTAAAATGCACCACAAATGTGCAATAATATTGAGATCCGGGGACTGTGGTGGCCAGATAAGATGTTCAACTTCATTAGAATGTTCCTTGTGCCATTCAGTAACAACTTTAGCTGTGTGAATTGGTGCATTATCATCCTGAAAGATTGCGTTTCCCTCTGGAAACAGTTCTGCAACCATAGGATGAATTTGATCAGATAAAATGCTTAAATAGCCTTGACTATTAATTCTGCTATGAAGGGAAACCATTGGGCTGGCAGATTTCCAAGATATAGCACCCCCACCCAGATCATCACAGATCCTTCTCCATGTTTAAACGTTTACAGCCCCCTTCCTTTATAACTCTATGTAAACAAGCATTCTTACTTCTAACGGTCACTTACTTGGCCATGTAATATTATAACCTCATCATTTCGCATTTGTCTTGCTTTTATATTTTGATTCCCTGACGATGAATATATGTGCAATTCCAGCAGCTCTTACTTCTTTGGAGTAGAGCACACATATATTTTGAAACATGCGTAGGAATTAAAGGAACTTTTATTTATATGCGTTTTGCTCCATTTATTGTTATTATTCATATCAACTCAAAATGCATCACTTCAACTTGGTATCTCTACCTATAAAACGGGTGTGATATCCTGGTGTTTTGTGTAATTTTTGCTATCCATGGTAACTATTAACATATTTACATTGTCAAAGGTTTTTTTAAACTGAGATAAAATTTATATATATATGTGTGTGTGTGTGTGTGTATGTATGTATATATAGAATATAAAGTCAGGAGGTATGAGATGAATGTATTTATTTTACCAGTTGATGTCCATAGGATGACAACCGATTCACAGCGAACCTCATGCAAAAATGATTTATTTTAGTGTACGATAAATTACTTTACATGTCTACACAAGTGTGTATGCTATAAATTGCAGAGTACCACTGAACATTTTAACAAACGAATGCAGATATAAAAGGCTCAGATCAACAGACTATCATGGTTACATTAATTTTTCAACTGGAGCAGTACTATGCAATTTATAGCATACACACTTGTGTAGACACGCAAACTAATTCATTATACATTAAAATTAATTTATTTTTGCATGATGTTGGTAGCAAAACAGTCATCCTATGGATATCAACTGGTGAAATAAATATATCTCCTGACTTTACTTATATTATAAATATATGATGTCTGTGTACAAACAGCCATGCTCCACAACAGTGAAACATGGGCTGTGACCACAGAGGAGATACGAAGGTTTGAAAGAAATAAAGTCAGTATACTGTGCTGGATGTGCAATGTCTGTGCATGTACAACAGAGTGTGTCTTGAGAGAAAAACTGGGCATAAGAAGCATCAGATGTGGTGTGCAAAAGAAACAAATGTGCTGCTATGTAAAGCTGTGTAAAGAAGTGCTGACCTCAAGCTGTGGAGAGAACTTGTGGAAGAGGTAGACCCAGGAAGCTATGGGACAAGGTGTTGAAGCATGATCTTCAAATGTTGGCCCTAACAGAGTTGATGACAAGTGACTGGGACCTTTAGCGATATACTGTGTTGGAGAAGACTTGTCAAGCCGTGGCTGTTGCCAGTGTCACATGATTGGCACCCATGAAATCATAATTATGACCGTTGCCAATAGCATGATCTTCGAATGTTGGGCCTCACAGAGTCAATGGCAAGTGACTGAGACCCTTGGCGATATGTGGTGCTTAAAAAGATTAGTTAAGCCAAGTGAGATTATAGTCATGGCCGTTGCCAGTGTCATGTAAATGGTACTAGTACCGGTGGCACGTAAAAAGCACCCATTACACTCTTGGAGTGGTTGGCATTAGGAAGGGCATCTTGCCGTAGAATCCATGCCAAATCAGACTGGAACCTGGTGCAGCTCTCTGGCTTACCAGTTCTAGTCGAACCATCTAACCCATGCCAGCATAGAAAGCGGACGTCAAATGATAACGATATATATTGAATGTGTAATATATAGAAGATCTGAATGCTATTTCAAGCATTCCGAACATCTAGTCCCGTTTCACCTTTTTTTTTTTTTTAAATAACAAACAGATTCTCAACTGGGAGTACTACCACGCAGATAATACATAGACTGACCAAGAATACTGCAAACATAAAACTCACAAAAATAAAACCCATCCGTAATTAAGGGAACAGGACGAAAAATGAAAGCGAGAAGTATTTTTTTGGTAGGATGTTATTAAACTTTCTTCGACTTGGAACAGTAAAAGTTAGCTCCCTTGAACTACAATTTCTCTCAAATAAACTACTTTTTGAAACGATTCAATATTTTGTCAAAAGATTTCCTTGTTTAGATTTCAGATTGATATTCAGTGAAAGAGAGAAATTTGTTAGCAAGAAAAGACGCTTCTCAAGTGTTGTGAGACAAATATCAGTCTTAAAATGATTCCTGTGGGGAGTGATGGCAGACTTAGTTCCAGGAGGTCGAAAATCGCACGTTAGGGCCGAGGATAGGTAATATTTGGAATCTTAATTATCACTCTGAATGGACAAGAAGAAAAACAGGTTTCTGGCTGTTTTATTTGCAGGGAGAAATCGAAGAACGAGATAATTGTGTTATACAAATTATAGCATCATTACACAAGATATCCTGATGAATTAGGTACTACTAAAGCAGCGCGGACCCGAACGCGCAGTCGCGCGTCCGCGCTAGCTAGTCTTGAGTGGTCGATCCTAACCCTAACCCGCGTGTGCAAATGAATACGTGTTTAGGGTTAGGGTTAGGATCGACCACTCAAGACTAGCTAGCGCGGACGCGCGACTGCGCGTTCGGGTCCGCGCTGCTTTAGTAGTACCATGAATTACTTCAAAAGGTTTCTCATGCGTCTTTTAAAAGGCGAAACTCTACTTTAATAAAAACAGAGACAAGGGCGATCTTTCCTTGTTTGTACATAAAATAGCAAACAACAAAATGAAAAGCAGTGAAATGAATGAAAACGAAAACAATAATTATTAATATTAGGGATTACAAAGGCAGCGAGTTGGCACGAGATCGACTCTGCCTTTCATCCATTTGGGGCCACTAAAATAAGTACCAGTCAAGCACTGTGATCGATTTAATAGACTAACCACCCTCCAGCCCCCAAATTTCACGCCTTGTGCCTACAAGAGAAAGGAATCTTAGTAATATTTGATGTATTTGAGAAACTGTATGAAAACTTAAGATTTGTGGAAATGTCGCCACGTAAAACCCTTGTGAATAAAGAAAAGATTGTCTCAGTTCTATATATATAGCACAATATTTACTTGAGATCAAGTGTTCTCAACCATTTTTGACCAATGAACTCCTTTGATTACTATTTTATTCTGGTGGACCCCTATAGCCACTTGATGTTTAAAAACTAGCTTTATAGAAGCTTCCTTCGAATTCCTATTTTGTTCTTCACACATTAATTTGTGTAGGTTGAACTATGTAAAGTGTTAGAGAAAGAAATCTCACTGTTTAGAGGGGGGGTTTCATACATACCAATATATACAGTATCATCATCATCATCATCGTTTAATGTCCGTTTTCCATGCTGGCGTGGGTTGGACGGTTTGACTGAGGTCTGGAGAGCCAGCGGCTGCACCAGGCTCCAATCTGAACAGGCAATGTTTCTACAGCTGGATGCCCTTCCTAACGCCAACCACTCCGTAAGTGTAGCGGGTGCTTTTTACGTGCCACCGGCACGGGGGCCAGTCAGGCGGTCCTGGAATCGCCCACGTTTAGATGGTGCTTTTTACGTGCCACCGTCATAGGGAGCCAGTCAGGGGACACTGGCATCAACCACGTTCGGATGGCTTTTACGTACCACCGGACCACGTTTGGGTGATGCATTATACGTGCCATCTGGAGCAAAATCTTTACATGGGCCCTTAAAATATTGTTTGTGGATACCCAATTTACCATTTTGTTGCGTGGATCCCCATTAAAAACCTAATGGACCCTCAAGGGACCATGTGCACCTTAGTTGAGAACCACTGCTTTAGATGAAACTTCATGGCCCTTTAGTTGTGCTCATATAAAATACTGCAATGTTGTCTCATAAAGAAGACTGTGGTTTACCGTTTAATGATCCGGCAATAGTTTTCATTTTACTTTGTAGTAGTTCCATTATACGTACAAGAAACGAAAGATCGCAATGTCAGAATGGGCTCTGATAGCTAGCTTTCTTGTTTCAGAACAGACTTCCGAGGAAATGACGGTACAACTCTGGAGAAAATTCAATCTTTACAGAGTTGTTTAAGAATGAGGAGTACTATGAAATAGGTGGTACCACGCAGATTATACAATATATGGCAGTATTGTTGCGACGTTGGTACATATAGGAAAGAATATTTAGGAAAGCTTGTACAATGGGATATGTTACTTAATAGGATTCGTTATAAGTTTGTTCAGGAAGTTGATATAATCAACCAAGGAACTGCTTTTAGACCTCCTCCACCGAAAATAAGTCAAGGAAAGCCATCGTTGTTATGCTCCAGTTCACAACTTCTTGACTCAGCACAAATTCTCAGTTTTAACAAATGTAATAACAGAGACAGGAGACATCTAGCAATATGAAGGAATAAAAGAGGGTGTTTGTCAGGCATCCGGCCTTAGATTGCCGAAATATGGTCAAAATCTCAGAGAAAAAGTTTTCATTAACAATGTCAGTGATATTTCTTTTTAGGTTTCATTTTTCCTAACTGATAGTCCTACTAAAGTATACTTAGCAGTCATACTCAAGTTTATTCGCAGACATAATGCCAAGATATTTTCTTTTTCGCTTTCCTTTTGCTTGTTTGTTTACATCTGCGATAAAAATGTTGTTACAATGAAATCTATTTCCTGAAAAACAGACAGACAGAAATGGGTTACCATGCTACAGAACAGAATAAAATCTGGACTAAGAGGCAACTGGTGATAGTCTATGCCGGACTCTTATTTTAAGAAAGGGATTAATAAAGTAACTCCGAGTAGACCCTTTGCTGTGTGAGGTGGTCGATATACCAAAGAGAAATGTAGTCTTTAATCAATGTTTTGAAATAAATTCATAAACTAACCTGGTATTTCCGGATTTCTAAAAGAGCCCTTTGGGTTCTTAATGTTTTCTGAGATCGTCTTTTTTTAGATGACTTCCTAGATCGATTGTGTGTAGATTGTCTACGAGTTGGTTGACTGGAGTCAAATTCATCAAATGGCGATGTTGAACCACTGGAAGAATATGTGCGATTCCTGGGAATACTTTTACGGCGTACCATTTTCGATGATTAAAAGTGGGGAAAACAACTATCAACTTAAATTAGAATATTGGCGGGAAATAGATATTTTTTACTAACGGTGTTCGATCAATATACGTTAACCATTAAATTTGTGTTAAGTCATGATGCATTGAAAACCGGTAGGCAAAATATTCGCAGTTCATTGAAATTTCTGTTATTTGAAGAGATGAAACAAAAATTGGTCATGCATTTTCTTTTGCCAACTAAGAGGGAGATTTCAATTAACAGAGAATGTTTATGTGAGTGGAGGTAAAGAATACGCACACCACCTGTTTCCGGTGTAACCCTAACGCTAACCCTCTTTACCTTCGTCATTTATGTGTACGTCAAGTCAACAAGTAGAAGCCGATTTTAATTACTGTTATTAATAAACCTGTCGATTTCACTTTTGATTATTTATTTACTTTTGGCGAGACTGCGGTCTCTTGGGCGCTTGGCGTATATTTTTTTTTTCGCGCGTAGTTGATTATTTTGTTTGTCATTTTTTTTTATATGCTTTCGTTTGTTTTAGCTATAACAGCCAACACCGTGCTTGAGCAACGTGGTAGAATAAATAAAAGTTATTCGTTTAGTTTTTGCATGAGGAAAATACAAGGGTATATATCTAATGATGTAAAACATGAAAGCACACCCACCCTTTGTTATTTTGGTTTTTCAATAGCTTGATACTGACAGAAGTCACATACTCCTCCTGTAGATTGCATTCCTTCATTTGTAGAGACAGGATTTCCTTTGGCGAGGCAGAAATTGTGTGGATCTAATGAATCATTTTGTTGAAGCTTGCATCCACCGCACATCAGCCCCTGCAACTGAAAGCTGGGATTCTTTATCATTGAGGTTTACTCTTCTAAGTATGTTTGGTTCAGGACTGTTCATTTTTATATTCATTGCTAACTTTTATATCTGGAGGCTTTTCACCTATCCGCCATCTGGAGATCCGGCGGAGGGAAGTTTTGTTTCCATTCTAGGGGCTACCAGATGGTTTGGCTCAGTCCTCCCCACCAACTGCCTTAAAGACACTCCTGATTTTCTGTAGGGGGTTTATTCCCTTAGTCTTTCACACTCTTGTGTGTATAAGCAAATAACAAATGGAATATAAGAGAATATATAAAAAAATAAATATATAAATATAAAAAGATGCTTTGGTGTGTTTACATCCCTGTAATTTAGCAGTTCAACAAAAGAGACCGATAGAATAAATACTAGGCTTACAAAGAATAAGTCCATTGCAACCAACATACTGGCTGTGAGATTGACTCTGAACCAATTCTTCAAAGCGAAACATGAAGGTTGCATTGTTTAAGACAAGAGGGAATGAAAGCCACTCAATGAGCCCGAATGGCAGAGACATGTGACAACGAAGCCACAATTCGATCTTTGGTGGAATAAAATGGGCAGATGGTACTCAAGCCCAAGCTGATGTGTGCGGCATTTCAGCAGCACTTCACCCAACTGTTTGGGACAAATGGCATCCCGGAATGCAAGATGGACTTCAGTGCCTACCTCGATGGCATGCCACAATTCTCGATCAAGGGTTGATGAAGAGGAGAGGACACTTGCCCTAAGGTCAGAGTGATCATGGTTTTTGTGGGGTTTCCACGAGCAGCTCTTGGAAGTTTCCCTCTTTTGGAGATTTTAACTGTTAGAATCTTCGTTATTCTTTATTTAGACGTTTCAGTACCACACTGTTTGTATCATACTATCATGTGCCGTCTCCAGTCTTTTTATATGAACCCTCAGTGGTTAGAGCATCAAGCTCACAATCATGAGGTAGTGAGTTCAATTCCTGAACTGAGCAAGACACTTTATTTTATGTTGCTCCAGTTCACTCATCTACTGAAATGAGTTGTGACATCACAGAGTGCCAAGCTGTATCGGCCTTTGCGTTTCCCATGGATAACATCAGTGCAATGAAGTGGGGAGGTTGGTATGCATGGGCAACTGCTGGTCTTCCACAAACAATCTTGCTTGGACTTGTGTGTGCAATCCTATGGTCATTCATGACCATAGGGGGGTCTTTACCTAGTGGTTAATAAAGAAAAGATGATGATGATGATGGTGGTACTGAAGATATTAAATCTTGCAGAGAGCAACAAGTCAATAAATCTATTTTTAACCCTTCAAAGGAAATATATTTCAAGTTACACAATAGAAACAGTTTGATATAAGAAGTATTAAATTATTATGTTTCTAGTTTTATGACCAACTTAAGAATAATATCAGTTTTATACCTTTTTCTGATCTAATTAAATAAACTCCTGCAGCTTCTTTTCTGTGGAAAATAAAGGGAGCTAACTGACGTCAATCAGTGAGTGCACTCAGGTTTTTGTTTGTTTGTTTGTTATTTTTTCTTTCCTTGTTTAATTCCAAGTCTCAAATAAGTTAACAGCTTATTGACGAAAGGATTCAGAATTTTTGTTTTCTTTAAATGTCGTTCCTAAATGAAATACTGTCCTACAGAAGCTTGGTGTATGCTATAGCTGGGGCTACCGTATGTATGAAACGTCTGTTATGCAATTTTATTTGCTCTCTCTCTCTCTCTCTCTCTCTCTTTCAGCCCTTCATTAATGTTTATTTTTATGAGGATAGTCATTACAGTGTTAATTTTCAACATTGTTTTTTGTCGATCCGTACTAACATAGCCAATCCCTAAAGTCACATAATTTTATGCCTGATAATTGCAACTGTCTTCTTTCTTGCGTGGTTTTCTTGTGACATTGCGACTCGATTGAAAATCTTAGTCTTGATTTGTTTTCACAACGTATCATGCATTTCTTTTGTTGTTTCCATAACATATTCTATTTATTACTTAATATCTTTTATGGAAACTAATTTCTCAGATTTCCTCACCATATTACGGTGAAACTCTGGTCTTTAATTAGGCATGAAATATTGTTTATCGAAATGAAAATAAAATGAAAACGGGTCTGATCTATATTAAGCACAAAAAAGACAGCACTGTTGTTTGAAACTAAACTGGATCTGGAGGAAAACAGAAATCTTGATTTCAAAACTGGAATTGTTATGGAATAAACGAGGATTGAAGTACAAGAATTGATGATTAACCATCTTTCAAAACATTACCGTCTACAAATTAACACTAGGGCAACTGACAGATACTGGTGTGTGTGCGAGAGAGAGAGAGAGAGAGAGAGAGAGAGAGAGATGGCCGAAATTTCGAAGTCACTATTAAAATTATTTTCGTTAAAGAATGATTTTGTACTCCATCAAATGTATTGTGTAATCCTTCAATATAACATAAACACACACACAAAATCTAACATAACAATGTTTATACAAAATCATAACAATTTTCAACAAGCTATTTTTAAAATAATTCATTTAAAGATTATTTCTAATATTGTAAGATTTGTTTAGTTTAATTATCTTGCGCTTTGCTTTTAAAATTTGTTTTTCTTGTTTGTAAAATTAATTTTACAATATTAGAAATTTTTTTTATCATATGTATTTTATTAATGAAATCATTTTTTCTTCTGATTTTCCATTCCCTTTCTCAATAAATATAGATTTAGTCTAAACCAACCTTCACTCCTTTATGACTGGTTTATGAAAACAACTTTTGTATCTGTTCTCGCTTTTTTCTCACCTGTTGTGTTTAAGAAGGAAAGAATTCTTATTCATAAATTGGTTGGAGATTAATGTACGGAGTTTGAAGAGTTGGGGACAAGAATTTTGTGGGAGTATATGAAAAGGGAAAGAGTTCTTAAGCGAACGAACCTCGCAAGAAGGATTGATGTATAACATTTATGTAGTTTTAGAAAGATAATGATAAATCGGTGAATAACATCAGGTGAACAGTAAGTTACGGACATTTTTACAATTATTTTAAGCAGCAAAGGTAAAAATTACATCATCATCGATCTGGAACTTCAGGAAAGAGGTGGAAGACGAAACACAATTAACGTTTCTTTTAATGAAATCATTAACAGCAACAGTCAACTACAGTTGTCTCCCTTTTTTATCGATATTTTATCAATTACCAATCGATCACCCACAAGCAAGAGTAATAATAGTGTATTGGCGAACAGGAATGAAAATTTTGCCTACCCATTGCTCTTTCCTAATCCCGATAATCTACTCTTGTGAAAATTCACTCACATTCAACTAACCTCTCCGATAATCTTACATAGAATGTTTTATGCATTGTGTCTCATCGGTCACACGAGGTAAAAAATAAATAGATAAATAAATAAAACAAACGGAATGAGAGTGAGTGACGGCCAGAGCCGGTAAATGTGGGCTAACTATAGTAAAAATCGCCAAGTCTGGCGATCTTACGGTACGAGTCCTAAATGTCGGCCTTTTCCGTAAAAAGTGTCTTCGGCGATCTTTACCAAAGATCGGCCCTTTCCGTAAAAAGTGTTGGAGAGAAACAGGGAAACGACGTCATAAAAGCGAAAGACATATAGAGAGCGCAATTTATTTTGAAGGGTTTAGGGTTAGGGTTTTACGGTTTGGGTTAGGGAATTCCGTCCCTAACTGTAACCCTAACAGCGTAGTGAAGATCGTGCGGGTGTTACGGAAAAGGCCGATCTTTGGTAAAGATCGCCGAAGACACTTTTTACAGAAAAGGCCGATATTTAGGACTCGTACCGCAAGATCGCCAAAAGTCTTGTTCTGCTGTAAGCAGCTGGTATTTTAATCAAAATAAAACTGTAAATTTTGATAGTAAATTGTATTTAGCTTACCAGTTTCAAACACACACACACAAATATATAAATATATATATGAAATTAAATATTTAACACTTTTGTTTTCAAAGTATAATTCCTTTTTCCAGCTAAAGAATAACATATTCTAAAGATTTCATCGATCTTGAAAATGTAAACAAACAGGCACGCACAGACACGTTCAAACATTCACATATACATACACGCAAATATACGTATGCACATTCATATGTGTGTATAAAGATGTATGAGTGCATGCACACACACACATAAATATACACATATATTAAACGTTTGGAGTAATCTCTTACTGTTTACATATATAAGTATATATATGTTGATATGTGTGCATATATGTCAATATATGAGTGTGTATATATATATGTGTGTGTGTATGTGTATGTATCTATGTACTAGCTTAAAAGCCACCCCATCGGTTTTTTATGAAGATTTGGGAATCCAAAATTTCAGGATTGTGGGTCAGTATTCAGCCTGATTCCAAAATGGTATGATACGTTGGGCTACGGCCTCTAGGAATAAAGTTGAAAAAATGTGACACACTGACATTCACATTTATTATATTACTAGCTGATGTACCCAGTAATTCCCAGGAAAGCAGGGCTTATCCCTTGGTTCCATTCTCATAATCTTTTCGCTGATCCAGTAATAACAATACAAAGTATGTAGTCCTTAAAACGGTTTTTGTGCATTTATTGAGAATACCAAACTATCTTACACAGGATCTTGTTTTTAGGAATTCCCAATAGGTTATGAATAACCAAATTGTGTAGTTAGTTATGTAATAACATGAAATTAATTACCCGATAGTAAGAATTCAAATAAAGTAGCCTCGAAAAGGGCTTTAATACATTTCCAGAGTATATAGAACTTAGGGGCAGTCATTAAACAACAGTTTGTAGAGGGGCTCAGAATGAAAAAATTAGAACAGAATTAGTAAGGTATTGTGAGGAAATAGCTGACTGTTCCTCTGCTTAACTGGTACTTCATTTAATTGTCCCCAGGAAAATGAGTTTAAGTTCAGTACTTGAACATCAGTGTGAAATCATTATAAAGATGTATCAACTCTCATCAAACCGAAACACTCTTTCTGGATGGATATTGAGTACTTATATGCACATGAGCAGCAGCATCTAACTGCACTCTTTCTGCCTATATACTTATTTGTGTATATGTGTATGTGTGTGTGAGAGAGAGTGTGTGTAGGTTTGTTTATACCTCTACGGCATTGTGTGGTATGTCTATTCAACTGTATTTTTATTTCAACAGGGTGGTGTTATATCATTAGCCATTTGTTATCCTCTTGAAACTGCAAGAACACAAATTCAAGGTAAGAAATATTCGTTTGTTGACTGTTATTTATGTTAATGTTTTATGATGAAGACATATTGAATCTATTTCATATAAATATACACTTTACATACATATATGCATGCCTGCAAGTGTACACATGCACACTTTCTCTCTCTCTCTCTCTCACTCACACACACACACACACATATACACACACACATACATACATACTTACATACATACATACATACATACATACATACATACATACATACACAGGAAAAAGAAGGATAAGAAAATAAAGATTGTGAAGCAGACAGTCTGCTGTGATAGATCTACAAACAAACATACAAAACATCTAAGGGTATATTTGTTTCCCACTGAAGAGATTATGCTTAGAAATATGAATTTAATTAATTTCACTGTGTATAATTGAAACAGCTGTAAGGGATAATGATCAATTTGTTGCTGATAATAAACTCTTATTAACTTCACAATCTCCATGTTCTTATTCTTGTTCCTTTATATGTATATAAACTACAGTTTATATACACACCTATTTTAAGGAAATCAATTGCCCCCAAAATATTAGATATTGAACTAGTATTTCATTGGATGACACCATCTCTTCATGAGGCTAACATAACCTCTAACTAAATTCTGTGTGTGTGTGTGTACACTTACACACACACATACATACAAGTGTTTCCACAGTTTACTCACATGCAGCATCTTTCAGAGCTTGTGTCTAATTCAGTTCTTAACCAAATTGAAAAATTGTTAACATTTTTGAAAAGGACTGGTCCCTAGCTACATTTTGGCATAACAAAACTGAGATTTGATCCAGTAGAAAAAAGTTTACATCAAAATTTGTAGCAATGTTAAAGGAGAGTAAGTAATGCCACCAATCAAGTTTAGATCTAAATAACTTTTTTATTTTAAAAGCAAAATATATTTATCTTAGCTTCGATGATAGATGAAAGCATGAAGAATTTCATAGTTTTGGTCTCATGCAATAAAAATTTGTATCAAAAAAGGTGTGAGATAAAATATGAAAAAAAATATATGGCAAAAAGTTGGATTTAAGTATAATTACCTTTTTTATTTTAAAAACAGACTATATTTTAATTAAGATTAAATGATAGAGCTCAATTCGAGGAATTTCATGGTATCAATCTCATGCAATGAAGTTTTAAAAGAAAAAAAGTTATGAGTGTTTGTTTCTCAAATTTGAGGGTGATAATATAATTCTATACTTTTTTATGAATATAGTTCTGTAAGGGGATTTTCAATATATGTCACCGGCATCATTGAGGTAAGGAAAAAATTATCAATGACACCGCTAATTGACACATTTGACATATTATTAATTAGCATAACAACATAGCCTGGAGAAAAACAAAGATTAAAAGGAAAAATGAAAGCAAGAGAAATAATATTCTTAAGATTATAAATTTGGAAAAGTACAGGATAGGTTATTACATCTGGTAAAGTAGAGAACAAGAAACGACTTATGTAGGGTATATCTGGTCTATTTACACAAAACTCACACATATGTGAACACACACACACATGCACACACAAACACAAGATGATGAGAGATCATCTGTACCAGTGTTATATTGAGATATAATTGAGGTGTTGTAATAGATTGCTTCATAGATTGTTGTGAAGTGTTACTTACCATTCACTTGGGTTAGGCTTGCCCATCTTATGATAACATTGGAAGTATTTGATAGTATCCTGTGAGGGCAATAAACATAATTTTACTTTATTCAAATTTCAAAATGTTTATACAAAATAATGACCTCTGATTTAGGCATAATTTTGAAGGGAGGGGATTGGTTAATGCTATCCAGCCCAGTACACAATTGATTCTTTATTTTATCCACCATGAAAGGATAAAATAAAAATACTCATTATAAAATTGAATTAAAATAAAACAAATTTCTCACTTGTATCAATACAGACATCCCCTTGCATTGGTGAAAGATTTTATTTTTCAAATTCTTGTTGAAATGTGGGATTCTTTGAGAGGAAACCCATTTTCTAATGACTTCTATGTTGCATGGAAATCATTAAATTTGGAATAAACAGGAAATACATTTCAAATTATGGAATTCCAGTTATAGTAAAATTTTCAAGAATGTAATACTTCTATGGGGCAATTTTTGAAACCAAAATACTGTTTTTATTATGAGTTAATGAGTGATGTAACGTTTGTTAATATTATAAAATTTGACAAGTGTCTATCATATGAGAAATAAGAGTCTCGTTAGTATCTTGTAACAAATAAGTTCAGAATTATCTCCCTTCGGACCGCAATCAGTCACGAGCGCGAGAGAAACGAAGGTAGGCTGTGAATAACATTTAAGAGATAAGCCATTCAGTATTAAAGATGGCGTGTACATTAAGCATAGGGTGAGATGGTGGGGTTACACAAACGTTGGCAACCATCTTTCAACATGATTGCTCTACCTGCTGCAAATAGCAGCCAAATCCCTCTTGAATGACAGATTGCTATCTTTAAAAAGAATGATACATTGGATTGTATGATCTATAGTGCAGTATATTGAAGAAACAGACACAATGTTAATAGTTGGAATCTTCCCTTCATTTAGAAAAAGAGACCCTTGGCTGCCAACAGAGGTGAAAGCTCTCTGAACTTTCACCACCCTGTTCTTGCTCTAGCAATTATACTTTATGTACAACCTTCTCCACTGCTGATTAGGTCACCTAAGTAGCCAAAGTTATCTACAACTTCCAGAGAGTCACCGGGGATTTTGAGGAAATTAGTTTCCCATGTATCTGTGGTCTTTATGGCTCCTGTACATCTTCCACATACAAACACTAATTTCTCTGCTACCCTTCCTACTCTTCCACTACATCCCTTGTGTGTCCATAGCTTGCCCTGGGTACACCAAATGGAATTTCTACCTACACCCTTCCTATATATTAAGCATGGCAATTTACTTGAAAGGTGAAGTATCCTGTCCAATTTCATGCTTAATAGGACCTTTGTTTTTGCTAAGTTTATTTTAAGACCCTTTGATTTTAAATTCTGTTTCCTCACCTGGAATTTCTTTTCTAATTCTGTTACAGATACTGTTTTGAGGGCAAGATCCCCAACATACAGTAGTTCCCATGGGTTTCCAGTCTTAAATCCCTCTGTTATGGCCTAGAGAACAATGATAAATTGGAGGGAGCTCCCTGAAGAACAAACTTTGGTGTACACCTACCTGTACACTAAATTCATCACTGTACCCATGGCCAAATCTTACCTTACTAACATCATGGCCTGTACTGCTTTCACATGCCATCTGTCTATCTCAAGCTTCCTCAGAGAGCACCATATCATAGAGTGAGGTGCTCTGCTGAAGGTTTTTTTGTCTAGGTCAACAAATGCCAAGTATAACAGCTTGTTCTTAGCTAAATACTTCGCTTGCAGTTGCCTGACCATGAAAATAACATCACAGAGCCAGAACTGGTCTGCCAACTTGCTGTTTTCTATGTAGATTATAGAAATTATTCTAGGAGTTCTGTATTTAATGAGTTGATAAACAGTACACACGCACACACAAACAGCCCAAATTCTTTACTTACTGAAGACCAATAAGTTGTCATTAATTATCTTTCCTTACCAGTTGATAATGATGGCCAAAAGAAAAAAACGTTTCCTCTCTTAAAGAAAATTGTCCGTGAAGAAGGAATGTAAGTAGGAACTTTTATCATCCATAAATCTGATCACAATTGAATCTTTCAGGCTCTTACCAAATGGGAGTCACATTCAGATGTGTTGGTTGGAAATGCACATCCAGGGTTTCACTAGACACAATTGAGGCAGTATCAAATTAAATCAGACATTTGTGTATCATATTTAATGTATATACACCATTGATAGGCCAGTTATTGCACGATTCATCTTGAGATGCTATCTCTTATGGATGTGGTGCATTAAAAACAATAAATATTGGA
The DNA here is from genome assembly GCF_046866305.1 of Octopus bimaculoides. Classification (NCBI taxonomy): domain Eukaryota; kingdom Metazoa; phylum Mollusca; class Cephalopoda; order Octopoda; family Octopodidae; genus Octopus; species Octopus bimaculoides. Next base: position 45,560,358 of record NC_142943.1, read on the forward strand.
AGGAGACAATAAATTGCCCTTGCAGTGCATTTTGGCATTTTTGGGCCTATTAGCAGTGAAAATATATACATTAATTATGATACATAGATGGCCATTTTAACTTAATACTGTTTCAATAGCATATACTGGATTTTTATTCAGCTGGGCAGTTACTTGCAACATCAGTGAATGTTTTATTCACTGTTTCCAATATCGGTTGGCTATAAATTCTCATCCAGGCATCTGACTGTTTGCAAATAAACATCATTGGAAAGGCTTAGAAATAGGCCAAAATGCATCTGGCACTCTCACTGACCACTACTAGGATGATTGTCTCTTTCCAATATTTATTGTTTTTAACTCAGCACGTCCATAAGAGATGTTATAGCAGGACAAATACTGCACTAACTTGACTATCACTGGTGTATATACATTGAATATGATACATATGTTGTGTTTGTTTTGTAGAGTTTCATAAATAAATCTCCAATTCCATTATAATCCTCCATTTTGTCAGGTTGTCATCCACTTTAAATACTATTAGATTATAATAACCCTTTCTACTACAGGTATAAGGTCTGAAATTTTGGAGGTGGGGGCTAGTCAATTACATTGATGCCAGTGTGTAACTGGTACTTATTACATTGTTCCCAACAGGATGAAAAGCAAAGTCGACCTTGACAGAATTTGAACTCAGGACGTGAAGATGGACGAAATGTCACTGAGCATTTTGCCTGACGTGCTAACGATTCCGCCAGCTGGCCACCCTGATAATACAAACAGAGATTTACTATCAAAATAATATTCAGTGATACCTATATAAAAAAAAACAAAAAAAATTATAGGTATTTTCTATATCCATATAGGCACAGGTGTGGCTGTTTGGTAAGAAGCTTGCTTCCCAACCACATGGTTCTACGTTCAATCCCACTACATAGCACCTTAGGCCAGTGTCTTTTACTATAGCCTCGGGCCGACCAAAGCCTTGTGCGTGGATTTGGTAGATGGAAACTGAAAGAAGCTTGTCATATATATGTGTGTGTGTGTGTAGATGTTTGTGTGTTTGTGTTTGTCCTCCCCACCACCGCTTGACAACTGACATTGGTGTTAACAGGCCCATAACTTAGGGGTTCAGCAAAAGAGACTGATAGAATAAGTCCTAGGCTTACAAAAAATAAGTCCTGCAATCGATTTGTTCAACTAAAGGCAGTGCTCCAGCATGGCTGTAATCAAATAACTGTGAATATACATATAATCTCTAGATATGTTCTACAGTTCATTATAGCAATAGAATGTAACAGTTTAAGTTAATTCCCTGATGAAAATTAATATTTCTGTAAAAATGCTTTTCTGACAAGGCACATGTTTTTACTGAGACAAACACTCGTCTTGAAGTAATCAGTTGATTTAGAAAGACATTACATATCCAGGTTGATTTGTTTCTTCATTAAGATAAAACATTGATGATGAAATAAGAGAAGATCCATGAAACTGGCCTGTGCAATATTTATGAGTGTGATAGAAAGGAGATGCAAGTGTAGTAATTCTTTCTAATGTAGGCACAAGGTTAGCAGTTAGCAATTTTGAAAGGAGGAATTGGTGTCATTAACCCTAGTTTTTGACCCTGGAGGGACAAAAAGTAAAGTTGGCCTTGGTAGGATTTGATCTCAGAATGTAAGGATTCGAAATAAGTACAACAAAGCATTTTCTCCTACACTCTAACAATTTCATTACCTTCGGTCCACGATAGTTACTTTTTAGCAAAAAAAAAAAAAAATCGTTTTCTTTATTATATAATTTTCAAAAATAAATCTTAAATATTTTTTTCTGATATGTTCTCAAAAATTCTCTCAGTTTTGCAGTCTATCGGGGTTTCCGTTCGACAATACTCACCCTCTGGTCCTCTTACTTAATATATTTTTATGTATTCAACACACTTAAGAGCATAGTCCCCACAGACAAGCAGAACTGGTTCTCTCTGAAATACCTACTATTTGGCTATTTGGCAGGTAAGTTAAATATTCAAATTACTTATTAATAAATCAACACTATACGTTGATATTAAAGCAAATGTCTAGTCGACAAGTACTGACTACTACAACTGTTTAACTAAGGAACCTCTATACAGTGACTCAGTCTGCTGGAAATAGCTTGGCAAATCCTTCCTCAAATCACATCCTACACATTGGATAGTTGTTGTGGAAGGATTTCAGCCACTCCTCAAGTGACTAATTGTTATAAAGCAAAGAATTGTGTACAATTTTCAATGAAAGAAGTTCCCTGTTCAATACTTGCTGGCAATATTTAAAAAAGATGATGAAGATTTCATCATCTATGCCAGGGTGGTTAACAGAGAGTGTGAGAACGAGTTGACCTCAGAGACATTCATGTTTTTAATTTTTGTAGAAGAGCTTACTGCAAACAAAAAAGCAGATATACATTCCTAGATATTAACAAAATTAGAACAGGACCAAAATTTTACTCTGCAGGCAGTAACAAAAGAATGTCAGAGGATTATTAATCTACTACATGATGCAAGTAAAACTTAGAAGCCCTCAATTCTATTTTTGATCATCCTAAATCTTTTTTTCTTAATATTACCTTTAAAATCAATTTTTCAAATTTTAAAGTAAATCTGCTATTGTCAAAAAATTAATTTATTCTTTTTTCTTTTCAGCTGTAGTCAATGTGCTGATAACTACACCTTTCTGGAGTGCTTCAACTCGATTAAGGATGCAAGGAGTAAAACTTGATAGCCCAAAATTTAAATATAGCAAACAGAAACAACTGTATACTGGCATTTTGGGTAATTATTTTAACAAACCTAATTTTTACCTCCTCCTTAGCAAAGGCAGAGGTATTGTTGACCTTACAATCATACAGATCTAAAGTTTGGATATTACAGTTAAAACTTCTAAGTAAGATTTCAAAATCTGAGTGTTTATTTGGATTTAATATTCTGAAATATGAATATATCAGTTAGGAGGATAAGAATTAAGTTACATTTAGCATTTCAAAATAGTCATTTATTTTGGATGTAAATTTAGTATTTCAAAGTATGGGGCATGGCCGTGCAGTTAATAAGTTTGCAGCCACAAGGATCTGAGTTTGTTCCTACTGTATAAGACTGTGAGCAGGGATCTTCTAATATAGGCTCAAACCAATCTATCCCTCATAAGTAGAAGTGCTGGATGAAAACTGTAGGAAGCTCACTATACACATATGTATGCATGTGTGTGTGTGTGAGACCTCCTATAAATTTGATGCTGTTTGCATGCTGCATAAAAATAATGTCACCATCTATGTTTGGCCATTGAGCTGTTTGTTCTTCAAATGACAAGGAGAAGTAATGCCTTACTAAAAACCAAACAAGGGTTAATGATAAGAAGAGGATCCAGCTACAGAAGATGTGCCTCAATAAGTTTCACCTATGCGGAAAAGTAGGTATTAAAATGAAGAAGATGATGATTATGGTGGTGGTGGTGGTGGTGGTTACACTCATATTAATATTCAATATTGCTAAATATAAGTTTATTATTTACATTTAGCTTCTTTGTTAAATACTTTTTGTAGATGTCATCCATGATGTTATCAAGAGAGACGGTTTTCTTAATTTGTGGAATGGAAGCCTAGCATCTTTTGTTTTAGCCTCAAACCCTGCCATCCAATGTCTTTTTTATGAAACTCCCAAAAGATATCTTCAACATGCTTTAGGAAAACAGGTTTGTATTCTGGAATGATAACCTAAGTAAACCACTTGTAAAAATTAGACTGTTTTCCATATATTTATTGATTTCATTTATCTGTGTATTTTTTTATTATTGTTTATTTACTGTTAATAATAATGGTTTTAAATTTTGTCACAAAGCCTGAAATTTGGGGGCAGGGGGCATTGACCCCACTGCACAACTGGTACTATTGTATCAACCCCAAAAGGATAAAAGGCAAAGTCTTCCCCAAAATTTCAGACCTTCTACTTATAATAGAAAGGATTATTTATTATTATCATTATTATTATTATTATTATTAATGTTGTCATCTTCATCATCATCATCATTAATATTATTATTATTATTATTAATATTATTAATGTGGTGAGCTGGTAGAATTGTTAGCATGCCAGACAAAATGCTTCGCAGTATATCATCTGTTTTTGTGCTCCGAGTTTAAATTACTCTGAGGTTGACTTTGCCTTTCATCCTTTCAGGGTTGATAGAATAGGTACCAGTTGCACACTGAGGTAAATTTAATTGACCAGCCTCTTTCCACAAAACTTTAGGCCTATAGTAGAAAGAATGGTTACTAATAGGAGGAGGCGGCGGATCAAGAACAGTGAACTAGCTCTTTACATTCTGAGATTAAATCTGAGGTCAACTTTGTTTTCTTTCATCTTTCTGGTGTCACTAAAATGCTAAAGTACCAGTGAAATACTGGGGATTATGTAAACAAGAAACTCCTCTCCTTTCAAAATTGCCAATAGTACCAGTTGTGCACTGGGTCAATGCCCCCTGCCCCCAAATTTCAGGCTTTGTGACAAAATTTTAAACCATTATTATTAACAGTAAATAAACAATAATAAAAAAATACACAGATAAGAAAGAATCTTATATTTAAGAAGATGGCTACAGATTTATTAATCTCAGAAGAAATTCTGGTATGGAAATCATTGCATGGAAATAACAAAATTTTATTTCAATTGTTTTGAATCTTCAATATTCATCCTCATGGCTCCCTTTTTATTTATTTCTTTTTTAATAGGAACTTAATGGTGTTGTGTATTTCTTTCTGGGAGCTTTCTCGAAAATAATTTCCAACTGTATCACTTATCCTCTTCAAGTTGTTGAATCAAAACTCAGGGTTAGTATATCAGAATTATTTTAGTAAATATGTCTTCAAAGTGTAGAACTTCCATGTTTTTGAAGTAAATAAGAAATGTTTTGTGTTAAACTTGGATCGGTCTTCATTTTTTGATGATAGCACCTCTTCTAAACAGTTTCCTATGAATGGAACTCTTCTTAACGCTACAGTTTTTTTTGCCCCACCCCCACCCACACACACACCTTAAAGTGACTCTGTTGCTGGGTATCTGTGTTTAAATTGTTTCTCCTAAGTTTCTTTCATCAACTGGAATTCTGAAGAAATAGATGGCAAGGCATTTACAGACTCTCTAGATGTTCATTCTATGGCTATCCTTCGTTGTAATTATAATTCTTGTCAACTGAAGCACATGCTTTTGTTTACATCTAATCGGCCTTTTCCGTAAAGGAGGGATGGGAAATGAGTGGGGTGAGCCTTTCTGCTTTGTTCGGCTAGCCCTAACCCTAATCCTAAACCTAACCCTAACAGGCCGATTAGATGTAAACAAAACCCATGTGCTTTTAGTGACGTTTTCTCTTCTCTTCTTTCTTTCTTTCTTTGTCTAACGGTTCGTTCTTTCAACTTGTTAAAAATATATTCTGTATCTATGAAACTCTCTCTCTCTCTCTCTCTGTCTATCGGTCACCGACCATCGCTTTCTTCTGTATCTATGAAACTTCCTCTCTAGTCAGTGGTTATGCAAAGCAGAAAGGCTCACCGTACCGTCTTCCCCAGTCATTTCCCATCCCTCCTTTACGGAAAAGGCCGATTAGATGTAAACAAAAGCATGTGCTTCAGTTTACAAGAATTATAATTACAGCGAAGGATAGCCCCATGAGGTAACTTGCCAAAGAAAACTTCCTTGAGATAAGACTCTTCTTATCTGTTGATTTCCGAGAAGTTCTTTCATTCTACAAAAGAAGTTGAGAAAGTTTTTCTGTCACTTAATTGTTCGTTATTGAACAGTTTAGCAAATTCTTTTTTGCTTTTTGAATTGGAAGTCCTCTTTAGTATCTCTTCTTTTACGCAAGAATATGAAAATGGTTCAGTAGGATCTACTAATAAGTCCCTAATTTCATTACTCACAGCTGGTCGTGGTGGTGGTAAGTTATTTAACCTTATGAGGTTATACTTTTGTGCCTCTTTGCTGTAAAACTTGCTTCTAATTGAGCAAACCAGATAAGGGTGTCCCGCCGTCCAAACAGGAGGCAAAACAGTCAGAGAACCTTGCATATATATCTTCTATCAAAATAAGACATTTCAAACCCTTTAATATTTTCTTCCATTCAAATGTATTATAATTTTCAGAAAGAAAATTTTGCTCTTTGTGAAATAATGCTTTCAACATCTATGAAATATAATTTTAATTTGCTAGAAAGTGCAGTTAAACTTCTTATTATTTGTATTGTTTATTTCTTTGACGTTCTTTTCCCTCCAACTTTTAATATCAAATATTTCTGTTCATTAAATTTTGTCTGATGAAACTGCCATCTATTTTCCTTTGAAAATGTTATATATTTTTCACAAGTGTCAATAATTTTATGATGTGATGGTTTATCTCCGAGGTCACGTCGGGAGGTCACCACTTTTTATAGTCACGTTTGGTTACTGTTTATGTAACACTGCTTTTATATGTTTCCTATTTGGAAATAGATAATAAATATATTTTACTTTCGAAGTAGGAATCTATATTGATAAACACGTCACTTATAAGTGTTATCATTATACATAAATCCTGACTCCAGCTACATAAACGCCATAGCGAGAAATATATACTCTGAAACGCTAACGGACATTTTATGCGTGCATGTATGTTGAAGATAAATAAATTCGTGTTCTTTTAACCGCTATAAAAAAATACAGAGTTTCATAATTGCAGAAATAAATTTCATCAACAAGTTGAAGAACTTGAAGAAAGAGAAAATAATAACTACATTAGTTTATTTAGCATTTATAGTACAATTGGAAAGTAAAGTCATTTTGTCCTAGAGAATTATGATTTAAAATTCACACTAGCTAATCCTTCATACTAGAGTTCACAACAATTTATATAAGTCTTGTTGGATTTTTATCATAAACATAGCATAAAAATTAGCCAATATCTCAATGAGTGGAGTTTAGTAACATCCAACGATCACTGCGTAATTTCCCCAAAATCAGAGTTTATATAACTGCTCATATCGGACGTGAAAGATTTGATGAAAGTTTAGAATTCGTCTATGGGCAGACGACCATTTTAACCAACGGGATTACCAACAATTATGCTTGTTCGAGCAGACGACCATTTTAACCAACGGGATTACCAACAATTATGCTTGTTCGGGCAGACGACCATTACGTCATATTGCCACCTTTTATGACTTGCTAGAGTGCTGTAAACCATTTTCATTTCTGTGCCCCCCCCCCCCCCGATCCCTTGATGCCCTAAGCATTTGCTTATTTTGCTTAATGGGTTAATCCAATTCTGACTATGGTTTGAGAATATCTTCTTTTCTTTCTCCCGTTCTGGAACTCCACCTGTACCCGCACTTTTTAGGTAATGAGCATTACTCTCTTTCTGACTACATAATAAAATTTATGTTCTAAATATTCAAAGTATTTTCTATATCCAAAGTTAATCAATCTGAAAATTATATCTTTCTGGCTTTGTTTTTATAGTTTTTGAAATATTTAGTTATTAGATTTAAATTTGTCTCTCTTCTATATTTGAGACTTCATTGATTTTACTGATGTTAAATCTTATATTGCAATTGTCTGAAATGAAATTCATTATCATTATAGTGTGGTCTTGAAAGCAAAGAAAACCAAACAACATGGAAAGTGTTACTTCATATGATCAGGTAAGAATATCTGCTCCAGGACAAAGACATGTCTTAGGGCTGATTCTATCTTTGTTATTAAATATTCATTATGACTTCCCTTGAATGTTTTCTGCAAATCCTTTGCAATCTTGTAAATACTTTTCTGGTCTCGCAGACAACAATCCGAGATTCCCAAATCCCTATTTGTATGATGTGTCAAATAATAGAAAGATCTGACATCAAATAATAATTGAATATTAAATCACATTTCTATAACTTCTAGTTACGGATCTTTACACCACTTGTTTTCTTAACGAAACACTTTCAAACTTGGAACACTGGTAGAATGTGTCATATAAAACATCTTTTACTTTTAGTGTTGTTGAGAAAAGTTTATATTTTTAAAGTTATTTCGTGTTAAAAGTTGTCGTATTTCAGTAATTTCAACCAATCACTGATGTCTATTGAGGTGAAAACAATTACTGCTGTGGATTGTCAACAAGACGTTGTGGCGGTGTAAGGGGATCTTTTCCCTTGAATAAAATTAGTACCGTTGTTTGTCAACAACAACTATTGGTGGAACTGTTATTTATGACATTGTTCGTACGTTTGTACTGGTTTTAGCTTTAGGGTTTTAGGGTTAGGGTTCGATTTTGATTTCAGTTGCTTCAACAGGTCTTCGCAAGCAGAGTTTAGTGTTCAATGAAGGAAAGGTATGCATAAGTGGGCTGGCTACACCCCTGGCAGAGGCCTCGGATTATGGTCTCACTTGGCTTGCCGGGTCTTCTCACGCACTGCATATTTCCAAAGGTATCGGTCACAAGACATAACCTCGGTGAGACATATATATATATATATATATATACACATACACACACACACATACATGCATATATACAGGGTGTGATGGGTGAATTATTGACATTCTATATTTTAATTTCATACAGGTACATTGTTTTTTATTTTGTTAACTACACAGTATAGTAAGATCAGTTAGGTACTGTCTGTGAGAAAAACAGTACCATGACCCAATTCACTCTGCCAGAAATTTGGAAACAACATGTTGGCATTTGTACCGGAAGCTCCAATATGAACATTTCAAAGTGTTTGGGTGTCAATCTGAGGACATGTACCGAGAGTGATAAAAATCAAACATCCAGTCAACATCATGGAGTTTGGAGTGATCACTAGTGATGGCGATGTTATGCCTCCATTCATCTTCCCACACGGCCTCAGACTCAACACAGAGGCCTACATCAAGTGCCTAGAGGAGGTAGTGCAGCCCTGGGTCAAGAGGGTGGCTGCTAGAAGACCCTATGTCTGGCAACAGGACTCTGCACCATGCCACACAAGCAGGAGAACCCAAACAATTTCTGCGACTACATCACCCCTAACATCTGACCACCTAACCCCCCCCCCCCCCAAGTTACAACCCCCTTGATTATTATGAGTGGGGCACAGTCAAGTGAGAGACCAACAAAACTCCTTGTAACACCAAAGATGAACTGAAGGCAAGGATTATGGCAGCATTCACCGACTTAAACAAGAAGATGCTCTAGAAGAGTTGAAGGAGATTCTGAAGTCGTCTGGAGGCCATGATTGAAGCCAATAGTGATTTTATTGAATAAATTTGCTCTTTAGTATTTGAAGATACTTTTATGTAATTTGGGTTAATATATCTGTTAAAATGAGATGTCGGTATTATTTTAATTTTTGCATAACTTAGACAATTTATTCATTGCACCCTGTATATATATATATATATATATATATATATATATATAGAGAGAGAGAGAGAGAGAGAGAGAGAGAGACTATGTATTGTTGTTGGTAGTCTCTTGAGTCAAAGGAAGACAATTTTGCAATTTCTTGCTGAACAACCTGCACAAATGATTTGTTTATAAATGTTTGTACCGTACATTAACTCCTGCTTTCCATCAAATCAACATTACCTGTACAGGTGTGCCACAAATCAGATGTCAAAGTGATCACAGAGCAATATGAAATGAAGGGTTTTGCTCAAAAACACATCACACTGCCTGTTCTGGGTATCCGAACCACACTCTTACAATCATAAATACAACACCCTAACCACTAGACCACGCACCCTATTCGATATATTATACTGCATCGCATATTGTTACTGTAATCAGTATGATTTATCCCCCCCCAAAATGTTGTTTCTTTACAGATTTGGAGGATTCTCATCACTGTACAGTGGATTTGAAGCCAGACTACTTCAGAGCTTTCTTAGTGGTGCCATTACCTTTCTACTGTACGAGAAAATATCAATGTTTGTATTTAAATTAATGGGTATCAAATACCAGCTTGCTGAACATCCGCAATAAGGAATGTCAGTGTTGTTTTTGCCTCAGCTCAGCTGTTTCAAGCAGACCTGTTACCAAAAGTAGTCCGGTTGTGACTACATTCGTTTGGGGAATATGTTACACTACATTACCTAATATTCTTTCCTGATTTAATAAGGTTAGATATGATGATTTGAAGGAGAGTTGGTTGTTATTTCTAGCAGAGCAAGAGACCACCTTAGTGGCTTGCTTGTTTGTTCAACTCACAAATTTCTCTTAACATTCCTTTCCATTATTATTTTTGGCAAGTTCAATCTGTTGCAATACTTCTTATCCATAATTTCAGTTCTAACAAGTTTATTGTAATATTACCCTTCCATATTTGGTTTTATTGAATGTCTTCCATTAGTTCCTCCAACAGTTTTCCTCTCACTCTCATTTAATCTTCCACTTTTATTACCTCATTTCCACCAGAGATATTCTTACATTCCATTCTTCATCTATTGAATTTGTTTTCTCATTCACCACAGTTATATTAAGTCTTATCCTCCACTCTCATTAAGACTGATGTACTAGCCCCGTTCTCTCCTGTCATTACTTTAGTTCTTACATTTTAGTTCTATCACATACTTCCTCCTCTCTTAATCTAACCCCCTATTCAGTCTCATCTAACTCTCCACTCATAATGAGTGTCTTATCTAACTCTCCACTCATGTTGAGTGTCTTCTAATATTTCATTCTTACTGAATCTAATCTAACCTCTTAACTGAATCTAATCTAACCTCTTAACTGAATCTCATTTAACTCTCTACTGCTGCACAATGTTTTCTGACTTTCTCTTACTATAGACTCAATTCTATTCAGCTGA